>NC_063204.1:23048653-23113653 GCF_017589495.1 Alosa alosa
TACAAAATCCAAATCTCTCAACCACAGAAGTCTGATTTACAGCAAAAGTCTGACTAGGAGCAACAACATGATACAAAGAATGACCAAACACATGCACACACATACATACACACACACACACACACACACACAGTGAGAGACCAGGCCACGCTACAGTCCTTCATGTGCGTCCAACTCTCTGTTCGGTCTGCCTCCACACACTCCCTATGCACTAATGAATTGCATCAATTGATGTTGTTCCTGCAAGCCAAGTCCGTTCCAAATCAGTTTAAGGAAGAGTAGATTAAGAGACAGCGGAGAGATGCTAGAGGGAAGAGAGGAAGAACAACAAGAGCCAAAATAAGAAAGAGAGAGAGAGAGAGAGGGAGAGAGGGCGAAAAAAAAGAGAAAAAAGATTGTTGTGAAGATAAATGCTGTCACGTTGTGTTTCCAGCTCTCCTTCATTATGGGATTAGAAAGCACAGCGGATGACATTTCCCCAGCATGGCTCTGTGTTTAAAGTGGACGTCGGAGATAAGGCCACTTGCAAATGCACTCCTGCATCTATAAGAGTCTGGTATGCCCGGCGTGCAGGCACTGTCACCAATGGGCACCAAACATGTCAACAAAGTGCAGCGCAACCACATAGTTCAATATCTGCAAGTATAATGGCAGCAGTCAAATGTGATCAAACTAGCATCAGACACATACACACGTACACACACACACACACACACACGCACACACACACACACACACACACACACACACACACACACACACACACACACACAACCCTGAGCAGACAGACTCCTATCTCAAAAGATTGTCCTCTTTCATTTTCCGCTTTTCCGGGGGATTTATGACACCCATCCTCAAACTCTGCACGGTGCAGTAAGAGGATTACACACAGACACATACACACACACACACACACACACACACACACACACACACACAGACACAAACACACACACACACATACACACACACACACACACACACACACAGACATAGCCTACTGGTTTTGCCATTTCTGTTGATGGGTTAATCCAAACATGTAGCTCATCCTGCCTCTCTCACCCGGTTATACAGCTCTAACACACACCACTGATGACGTAACATCAGCTGTAGTCCTGTGTGTGTGTGTGTGTGTGTTTAGCTTTATCCAACACAGCATTAAATCTCCATAGACTGGCCCAACAACCACTGGGTAGGGTCAGTAAATTGAATGGCCAGATTAAACTGAAGACAGCACTCGTGACAGATCAAACAAGTAGAAATATGTGTGTGTGTGGGGGTGTACTACTACTTTACTGTGCTGCACTGTGACATGAGCTGAACCCTGTCTGCACATTGAATGCATATAAGTACATGACAGCATCATTTGGCCTAAGCTATCTAGTCCAAGCCACCAGTGTAACCCTGGTGCAGCAACACAAACTCAACAACACAAACAAACACCCCTGGCATGATTGCAACTGTAGACACACATTACCACTACTGCCAGTGCTATAATCAGACGTTGTAGTTATAGCTCTGTGAATGAGGCAAAATCATCAGATGCCTGAGCTTTTACAAAACCTCAATACTCCTCCTCCTGTCTATCTAGGAAAGCCATACGTCTCTGATCATGACTAGAAAAGCCCTACCCTCACAACAATTTCGGATGACTTTGGGTCGTACTAAAACTGTCATGTAGTTTGTAGAAAGTCCCAACCCTTCAAAATAGAGATAATTTCAAAGACAAAGCAGCCTACTTAAACCGGAATAATTTAAGAGATGTTTACTATGCAAACACCCGTAAATTTAATATGACGATGCTCACTCCAACTATTTCCACACGTTATTTCAGTTTAAGTCCGCCTTCAACATTTTTATTCAGGTCACGCACACACTCACACACGCACGCACACATTGGGTTCGGCGATAACTAGGTTCCATGAGCCGCAATCATTTCATTCTACATCATCACACTTCATTAAAATTAGACCACCGACAAACGTATGCCAAACAAAACTTACTAAAGCCGTTGCAATAACTGTATGCTTCTCTTAAAAACAGCAGTGCAATTTCAAATGGGACAAGAGTTATATGTCCCCCTGATTCAGCCTTAACAACTCCAGTACCCGCAAAGCACTTGTCTTCTTTACATGCAGTGAGGGTGTCCGACTTTCTCGTAAACTTGGGTTGGCGAAATAATACAGTTTCTTACCTCGCAACTTGGTGAAACGATTTGAGTGCTCTCGTCATCTCGGTGCGGGGAGCCAGTCCAACGTGTCGCCATTATTTCATTTCAAACCACAAAGCCAAAGGTCTTTGAGAGCCCACATTGAGAAGAGAGAGAGGAGGAGGGGGAGGAATTCCAAAAAAGCAAGGGGTACTCCGTTCTCTGGCTTCGATGTGTACATAAATAGCAAGAACGAGTTCTAATCCACACCGTCTTCTATCTTCATGTTAGTCGAGAGGTGCGCAATCCTATCACAGAGAAACAGAGAAAGAGCGGTTAGAGAGTAGCATGGAGTCTCTCTGACCGTCCGTCCTACACACACTGTCCCGCGGACAGACTATTTGCGCTGGCTGCCCGGTCGATAGATCTGGCCTGATGAGCGAACAGATGGAGCAAGAGCACCTCCCCGAAATGTCCCCAGTATTTGCTTGGAAAAGAAGTCGCACTGAAGCTGACAGTAGCCTACTACATGACTAAACAAGCCGGGTGCTTTGAAATTGGTTATTGTAAAAGTATAGTACATCCAGTCTATTTTAAGAACACGACCCACTGTGTAGAATCGTAAGATTGGGCAACTGTGTGTTTTTTTTTTTATATAAGGGACAGAGACCCGATGTTTATAACCAAGCATAAAATGTTACCCACACTTACGGAAGACTATTACTGTAATAAACTGACAATATGAAAACAGTCTGTAACTTGTAACGTCGGGCTTACTCTACACTTCAACAGGGCGAGAGTGGCACTGAAGAAAAGTGCATTAGCCTACATTAGGCTAATATCTGCTACTTAGTAAACATATTGCCAGAGAAAATCGTGCGGATGTCCTAATGTGTATAGCTGATAGGCATATAGATGTATAAGGTATTTGTTTTTCCACCTTAGCACCACTGAAAATAAATCCTGAAAATAGAGGTCCTCCAGCGTATTAATGTCAACAGTTAAGCTATGTCATTTTCATTCATTTCAGAATATGCCCGCCAGGCTTATTATTTTGACTTTCGAGGTCACCACAGTTTTCTCGCAATGGTCCTTCGATTGTGAAATATTCATTCATGCGAGTAAACAATGTACCCTGTTGCGCAAATCTCGACTGTGATGTAGACTACGAATGGCTCCACCAGTACGCGATATAACTGGAGCCACCAGTCAGGGTTGAAAACGATGCAACAACAAAGCTGTCAGGCACAGACAAAACAGTCACACCACATACTAAAAATACGTTTTAATTGGTGAAATAAATCTACAGCATCCAACGCATGACATACACTAAGGATCGATCGGTGGCTCGCAACCAAGACAGTGGCGACATTTTCCAGACCTACCTGTTACAAAAGGGATCCATCGGCTGAAGGAAAACACATTGTCAAAATCCACATGCACTGATTCACGTAAACTGTGGATGCCAATCGTATAAAATGCAATTGACTATTCAGTTTTGCCGATGTGTTATCAAGGTAGCCATGGTCTCCAATGGATAGGGCTGTTTTGTTTCCTTGTAGCGCTGCCACAAGAATACCTGTTAGGTAGCCTACAACAGGGTGATGTTTGACAGCTATCGCTGATTTCCTTGCTTTTCCCAAGAATGCTTCTTCTATGACACTTTCAGCTGATTTTCTTTCTGTATACTATATTAGTGTTATTCTTCATTTTATGAAATGTAATAATTTGTCTTCATTCTTGTTCTAATCCCACTTGGCGGCGCGCGATAGACTGTTATGTGGGATTGACGAATCTCCAATTGCCCAGAAACCCCGCCCCTCTTCTTCGCCCGCGGGGCTGGACGTCCAATCATATCGAGCTTTTCAATTCGTATTTTAAACCGAGCTAAATGGACGTCACATTACATAAGATGCTTAGACAGAGCAATTGCCAGCTTCACCATATCAAGACTAATTTAGTGTATGAGACTCACCGTGCATCTCAAATAAATTCAGCCAACACTTTGTAAGTCAGCTCAATAATTACATTTTTAGACGTCCATTTTACACGTCAGGTATTATACATATATTTTCTAAATAATTTGATAATTTCGTTTAATAATTTGATTCATATTATGCTCCATTTCCTTATGCGTTGTGAGTGATTTAACTCCATTGTGCCTCGCAGGTGCAGCCTGTTCTGAGAGGCATCTGATGTGCCAAAGCAAGGAAAACCAGCACCACATTCTTGGCGCACTCACAGTCAGCTTAATGTAATGAACTGGATAGCTTCTCCTTGGATACCTCTTGTCTGTAAATTCTTGGCAGCATTTGATGACAGTTTATATTTACAGTAATATAAAATCCAGGAGACACCGCCATCTAAAGTGGATTAACTGACACATAACTCTGCACAGAGTGATGGTGACTTGACAGGGGAGACCAGTGCTGGTGCCCCCCCCCCCCCCCCACACACACACACACACACATGGTTCTCTCTCTCTCTCTCTCTCTCTCTCTCTCTCTCACACACATACACACACAACAGCACTGAAAGATGAGCCATAGTGTGCATAGCCACGTTATATTACTTATGATTTGCTTAATCAGTTTAATGCTCGCTATGTCTATTTTGCTGATTGCAAATCCTTAGTGAAAAAGAAAATGTATCTACTTCTTCAAATGTTTTCAAAAGTCCTCATTGTGACATAGAGGGTAGAGGTTTCCACATGGGACTGTGGATGTGATATGCATGAAAACCCTTCTGCAGCTGATCTGGATAGAGACAAAAGGAGAGCTCTTTCTGTTTGGCTGCCCATCCACAGCACAATAGATCTGGAACAATAGCTAGACTCTTTTCACCCATTCTCTCAAAAGGCCTCCCCAATTTCAGAGGGAGGGAGGGAGGGAGGTAGAGAGGTAGGGAAAAAGAGAGAGAGAGAGAGAGAAAGAGGTGGAAAGAAAGCTATTTTCTATTGTTTGGCAGCCTGGTGCACAATCACTCCAAACAATGTGGATTAGTTGGTTTGAAGAGGCCCTATTCGGCACTGTTATTGACAGACAATCAGTGTTGCATCCAAAAGTCTCAGATTCAACAGAAATTGTTCAGGATATGGAATAACTTTCTACTGAAAGCATGCATAATTCATCACCACTCAACTTTTTCAGTAAGAGAAGTGTTTTATAGTAGCTTGTTGACTCTCCACTCTACTGCTAAAACAGCTCATGGCATACAGTAGTGTTAAAAACACTTTTATCTACAAATAAGATTTAGGAATAACCTAAAACAAATAAGGTTATATGCCAGTGCAAATCACAGACAGCACTGTGTGATCTCTATAATTTGTGATTAGAATGTAAATTGAGTCATAGACCAGGCCTGAATTAGGGGGGTGAGGAGGACAAATTGAAAGCCACATTGACATGTTAAAAATGCAATAGCATTCCAAGGTCAGGGAAGGTTAAGGGGCAGAGATTGTTCCATCACTGAGGTCAGAGAGGACCCCAGACAAGACATCAACCAATCAATCAGTCCCCTCACATCTAATTGTAATTTGAGACAAGATCAAACAAGCAGTACATTAAGTCTGTGTGCATTTTATATCAAATAGTCTTTTTTAATGCAATCTATTCTCTTTTGATGGGTTTTCTGTTTGGATACACACACTTTGCACCTGAGTCTACTCAAAATATTTAATCAAGTCATGATTTGCATTCCTGCTTTAGCCTTTACTGGCAGAATAAAGTATGTTGTAAACAAATATTAAAGCTGGTAGTAAACAAGTATTATTTGTTGCCACTCTCAGGTGAAATCGAAACCCTTTGCTCTGTCTTGCCACTAGATTCTCATGACCACTACACACCATGCATGGCCATTCAAAAGGGACAATCAGTGTTTTGTTCCTTTTGTACCTTTGCTTTCTACCTGTACTCTACTCTTTTTCCCCTTCTCCCTCCCTCTCCCTCTCTCTCTCTTTTTCTTCCTCTCTGTTCTGCTAATGGCGCATTAGAGGTTTGTACATGAGAAACCAGACAGTGTCTTTGTCCCAGTGTCGCTCACCGGATCCAGGTTGAAGGTGGGGGACAATGGCCATCTGGTTCCCATGGAGGCAGGAGGTGTGCGCGAGTGGAGTGGGAGGGGGGCAGTTATCACAGAGGTAAGTTAACCGTCCCTAAGTGCTGATGCTCGATAAGGTGGGGATTGAGTCGCAGCCAAACCAACAAAGGGTGGCATTGTCACTACTGCCACGTAGGACCCCCAAAGCGTCTTTGGGCTTGGTGTGTAAGCATTTCTAAAGCCTCCACTCGTCCCTTGCACACAAATACACACACACACTTACCTTCCTGCTAGCGCACCTGTCTTTTAGTAATAGCCATCTCTGTTGGATGTTGAATTCTCTTTGCAACATATTTTCTCAGTGTTCAATGTTAACTGATTTCACTCATTTCAGTTTAGCATGGTTGATGTGGTACATGAACTCTTGATGATGAGAGACACTTTGTTTTGACGTTGTTTTGGTGTGGAGATTATCTTGCCCCACTCACTACAGCCTCTGACTGTACACTTCCTCAGTGTTACAAGGATTACCTGTGCCAAATCTCATCCGGCCTCTTGTCCAGGTGCATGGCCAGAGCCAACTCTGTCCTCTGAGGTAGCCACCCACACATGGGCAAGACATCTACTCATGCCATGCCAGAGAAAGACAGGTCACTGATTTATGGGGACGATAAAAGAATAACATATTATGTTCCCCTTTTTCAGCTTCAGGTGGGAAATGGTTGTAAGCTATGGAGAAGTGAAGGTGTCAGCACTAAAAATACTCTACTGCAGGGTAAATGTACATCAATCAGACATATTACATTAGTCTCAGTAGTCACTGCTGTCCATTTGTTATGGCAACACAGCAGCAGAGTTTTCCAAAGACACCCAGAAACATGTGAGGTGATGTGCTGCAGGTACATTCAGACTCTAGTTTGTGGATGGCCTCTAAGGTATGCTCAGCGTTGCTACATTTCCAAGTGATTAGCGCTCAAGTGCTCGTGGCCTAAAAATTCCTTTTCCTCAGAGTGTGCTGTGTGCAGTGAAGCATAATGGGAGCCGTAGTTCTGTGTCATGCACTGTTGACTCTTTCCTACCCAGAGATATATTTAATTTCCCTGAGATCATTTTGAGACGACATCACTCAGTCAGGTCAAGGTTATTTTCAGTGATTAAGATGTTTACAAATCCTCTCATGTGTACAATAGACAAGTTTTAATGTAGTGCGTTATCTCTTTAAAATGAATGGATGCTGCAAAAGTTAAATGTTGCAAGAAATATTTTCAGTGACAATTAGAAAGGAGGAATGGCTAGAAATGTCATGCTGAGAGAACTGAAGTTTTACATGTAGTTTCTGCCTACTACACAGAAAATGTTGGGCCCTGTATCTTATGTGGAAAAATACATCAGCATCCCTAGGCAAAAGTCTCATAAAGACAACATGTTTGGAGAGGCTGCTGGCATAACTTATCAGAGAGATTTATTATCTATTAGAACTCAAGGATCGAAAGCATTCTTTGAGCATGTGGGCTAGAGCAATGTAGTGTATGAGTGTGTGTGGTGTGTGTGGTGTGTGTGTGTGTGTGTGTGTGTGTGTGTGTGTGTGTGTGTGTGTGTGTGATGATGGGATGTAGGCGTGTTTACTGGGATGGCCATAATGAATGGCAGATGGGGAGCTCTTCTGGTGTTTTCACACGTCCCCAACGAGCACCAGCTGACACCCTGTCTGACTCATGGAAAAGTGCGATGCAGGGGCGCTCCCCGCCAAAAGGAGTGCGATCGCTGGAGGAAAAAAAAATGCTCAGCACGTTTAGCGTATTCCACATGATTACAAAAAGAGATAGAAATTAGAGGTTGGTTGCAACCAACTAGATGTTGCTGGTTTGCAAAAAGGTGAGGCAAACCAAACCAACACATGGAAATTGAGAAAACAAGAGAAGACAAATGTCTGCAGACCCTCACAAACATTCCAGCTTCCGACTTTAGGATTTGATCATTGACCTTTAAGTTATGTGAGCATACACACATAAATCAGAGGTGAGGGTAAACATCCTTATGATGTTTACGTCATTGTGAGTTCTGTTGTGACTGGTGAAACTGTGTTGCTTATGATCCTTTTCATGTCTCTGAATTCAGTAGATCTTTTAGGTTGTTTGGTTTGCTGGTGTTCGTTTGAGAAAGTTCATCAGACAAGCAAGTATGTTTCATTTAAGGTAAGGCATACAGAGCTCTAACAGGCAGGAGTACCATTCTCTTGAAATGTAGGCAGTTTAATGCCGATGTGCAGAATTTGTCAGCTGCCGCTAGATAGTTCTGTTCTGTTCTCTTGGGTCAGGAACATTCTGTTCCGTGCCTTGACCCTAATGTCTCTCCATCTCTTTCTCTCTCTCTCCCTCCCACTCTAACACACACACACATACACAGACACACACACACACAGACACACACACATACATATAGGCATACACACACACACACACACACACACATACAGGCATACAGGCACACACACACACACACACACACACACATCATTCTGGCCTCTTTTATTCTCTCCACAGAGCACACCCTGTCTTTAGAACAACGCCCTCTCTGTTTGGATACACACACTTTGCACCTGAGCCGTTCTTGACAAAACTACAACTCATGAGACCTGGCAACCAGAAACCCACAGTAGACCACACTAAACCCTGCCAGACACCACAACTAAATTACGCTAAAATACCACCACCTGACCCGGGTCACTTGTAATAACTGTAATACTGTAACTGACAATAAGTCAACAGACAGGATTAATGATAACACTATTAACAGGAAACAAACAAACCACAGTAAGCAGCTTAAAACTACAGCGATGGCAGCTTAGAAGCACTGTGGCTACATACAGTCAGGAAGTGATTGTCAGAGTCATAGTGACATCACTGCACTGTATGGTGTTGTCTTTCAGCGGCTGGCTGAATAACATTGCTGTAGTCATAAGCACTTTTGCTGGAGATGAACACAGTGTACACACACACACACACACATGCACGCACACACGCACGCACGCACACACACACACACACACACACACACACACACACACACACACACACACACACGCACACACACACATACATGCACATACACACACATTCCCACAGGAAACTATGAAGCCTTAAACAAAATATGCTGTTACATGTTTTTATAGGTTGAATTGAAAGCACATGTTAGCTCACACAAAACAATGATAATATCAACATTATGAAAGGTAAAATGCAATGTAACCTTCCTCCTCAGCCACTGAACTCTTAGTAGTCATAACACTCCAAAAAAGCTGCCAGGTAGTAGAACATTCTTGGTCTAAGGTTTGCGGGAACATTTGTCAAGGGCTATTAGAATGTGTCATATTTTTTAAACACATAGTGGAAAATACCAGACAGCTATCGGTAAGGCCCGGTGTGTATAAAACAACACAAAAGAAACATTGTAAATCGAAAATTCAAGGGCTTTTGGGGACAATATCTCCTTTGGGACAGCTATCATAATACAGCCATCAATAGAATGATGGGTTTTAGCAGGGGAAAAAAATCATCATCAGTGGGAGAGCTGGAGGTTTG
The DNA here is from genome assembly GCF_017589495.1 of Alosa alosa. Taxonomy (NCBI): domain Eukaryota; kingdom Metazoa; phylum Chordata; class Actinopteri; order Clupeiformes; family Clupeidae; genus Alosa; species Alosa alosa. The sequence goes on from NC_063204.1 coordinate 23,058,422, forward strand.
TCTTTCCCCTCTGGCTGCAAGCGCTGCTGGAGAGAGTCCAGGGGAGACGTCTGCAGATCTGCACTTCACCCCTCCTTAGATCTTGTACTTGACCTTCCCCTGATCACTGATCACACAAATGTGCTGGATCAGAGACGACCAGAGAGAGAGACAGAGAGAGAGAGAGAGAAGTAGGGGGGAGAGAGGGAAATTAATCAAGAGAAAAATAGCTGTCACTCATGTGCTCAAATATGAGAAGAAGTATTGCACCCACGGAGCAGAGAAGGGGCCACCATCAGAGAGCGTCCCCCCAACCCCTCCTCCTCCCATGCACTCCCCCCCTTCCCCTCCCAGATAGTGGAGGAGCCCTGGTCCATGCCTCCCTCAGCTCATTCCTCACGTCTGAAGGACCTGCTAGGGTTTCACCTACAGCTGGAGTTATGTAATCAGGAGCGGGCCCCAGCGCTAACGCTAAAGCAGGGGGATGGATATTCACACTCACACCGGGGCCTAGAGGAGTGGAGTGGAGTGGAGTGGAGTAGTGGGCTAGCTTAACTCTGAGAGCCTGCAGTGACACAGACTGGGGGAAGATGATTCATAGCGGTATCGCTAGTGCAGAGCTGGGCATGCCTCCCATTCTTAAAAGGGATGGTATAAGGGTGTGTGTGTGTGTGTGTGTGTGTGTGTGTGTGTGTGTGTGTGTGTGTGTGTGTGTGTGACAGTATTATTGCACACATCAGGGGCATAGGAATAGTGTGTCGTGTGCATGCAGAGGGGATTATGTTCCTCTGTGCATGTGTGTGTGTGTGTGTGTGTGTGTGTGTGTGTGTGTGTGTGTGTGTGAGAGAGAGACTGTGAATGCCTGTCTGTATGTGATGTGTGTGTGAGCATCAGAGGGCAGTGTGAGATGAGGAATGATGACAGAGGAGAAGGAAAGAGACCTCCCAAAGACTGATAAGCACATTCTAACCCTAAACATTCCTGTTTTCACCTTCCTTCCAGCCCAAGCCCATGTAATTCAAACCACACACACACACACACACACACACAAACACACACACACACACACACACACACACAAGAAGACCCCCCCCCTCCAATAACCGCTCTCTCTCCATCTCTCTTTCTCACACACACACACACACACACACACACACACACACACACACACAAACACACACACACACACACACATACAAGAAGACCCCCATAACCACTCTCTCTCCATCTCTCTTTCTCACACACACACACACACACACACACACACACACACACACACATGCATTCTCAAATGAGCTGAGGTGACTCCTTCTCTCCTATGCAGTTTTTCCATGTGCGCACAGCTTCTGTAATCTACACGCTACACGTTTATGGAGGCGCTGGGGTGTAACCACAGACTTGCGCTTGAGCCTTACGTTAAGGTCACGGAAATACTCGTTGTAGTCCAGGGCGTAGCCCACCACAAAGCGGTTAGGGATGACAAAGCCCACATCTGTGGGGAGAGACAGGTGAAGAGAGGGGGACATGGAGGGTGAACGATAGCGAGCAAAAACAAACAATCGGGACAAAAGAGGAGCAAAGTGGCTCTCTAAAGCCCTTGCATTGAATTACAGCATCAAAGACACATTCCTCTTGTCGAGTGAAAGACTGTTTGATGGTTAGATATGTATCTCAATGTGCGTTCTGTCAGACTAAAAGAAAGTGCTTCAGTGCGAGCGAAAGAATGTGTATGAGTGTGTGTGTGTGTGTGTGTGTGTGTGTGTATGTGTGTGTGTGTGTGTGTGTGTGTGTGTGTGTGTGTGTGTGTGTGTGTGTGTGTGTGTGTGTGTGTGTGTGTGTGTCTGCGCGTGCGTGTGCATGTGTGTGTGGGTGTGTGTGTATGCCTGTGTGTGTGTGTGTGTGTGTATGTGTGTGTGTTTGTGTGTGTCTGTGATGGATGAGAGTACATTTAGAGACAGCAGAGAACACTGAAAGGGCACTTACAGTCCGGCAGAGTTCCAACCACATTAGGAACCCTCTTCACCAGCAAACTACAGAGCAAAAGAGGAAAGGAGGATGAGAGGGAGAGACAAACTCTTAGAACTTTACAGTTTTTTTCAACTGCTAAAGAACACACTAAATCTTTGCTTGTCACACAAACAGGTGTTCCAAACACCATAGCCCACCCACACCAAATCTGCAAAACCATACACTAATTTTCAGTGTTTAACTCAGTTTTCAATATCCTAAATCACATTTTGCAAATCACCACACATAATTTTCTACCTAACACACAAAAACCTGACAGGGAGTAACCTGATTTTGGTTTTCAAACACAACCATCAAAATGCCACACTTATTTGCCAGTCCAAAAGTGTTTATAATGTGAGGCGAATTTAGAGATGTATGCATTTTGAATGTTGTGTGTCATTTTGCTGAAGATTTGAGGCATGATGCAGTTGCAGCTATTTGCTAATCCGTCTGCCATGCAGCTTGAGCTCCAACCCTTTTCCCCCGGCCTCATTCTTATGGCCGTGGTGCACCACTGATAAGGGAGCTTAAAAAAGAATAGAATGCATGGTGTTAAAAAAGGAAAAGAAAAAAAAACACAGGATCTGGACACTCAGTGAGTGGCGGCTGGTGACACTGGGGAGAGTGACATGCTCTTCCTGTGCCTCTCCACTTCCCCTGGGGCTGTAGGAGGGAAAGAGAGAGAGTGTGTGTGTGTGTGTGTATAGGGGGGGGTTGATTGCAAACTCACCCTGCAACCTTGACCATCTTAGGCTGGAAGGTCTTCACATGCTTCAGCAGGGCCTTCATGGTCTTTCCTGTGTCAACAATGCCCTGTCATCCAGTGAGGCAGTTAGATGGAGAGAGAAAGATGGAGAGACAGAACAACACATTTTAGCAAAAAAAAAAAACACAAGTTGCAGAAAAAGAAATACATACATATACGTACAGTATATATAGGTATAGGTATATATATATGCATGTACTGTATGTATATAAGCTGTAAAAGGTCCTAGTCTTGATTAGTTTCTTTGGATGTTTATGCATCTCTTGCTAAAGCATCTTTTCTGCAACTCTTACTCTGGCGACATGGAGCTTATTTATTCCCCTCAGTGATGCTGTGTTCAAAGGAATGCTGTTAATAGCTACAGGACGTCACTGGAGAGTCTTGTTGTAGGCCCCCTGCCTCTCTCCCAGGCCATCACCACATTGTAGAAATCACAAACAGGGTGAAATCACCATTCGGTCGCCCTCACTGCTAGTTTCAGCTCGTTGATTGTCACCAAATGTGAAAGTGGGACAGCGATTAATCGTTGGGTGAGATGTCGTTTAAAAAAGTCAAAATTAGGTCTCGCAACCACAGCAAAGTAGCCTGACGTAGTCATACTCAATTCTAGTCAGAATATGAGTCTGATACTGCTCCATTGGGATGTAATTATGGGGTGTGTTTCAACCGATACAGGGGGGGAATGCCTCTGCACTCAATTGGATAGACCTAACCAATCAGAGCAACAAAATAGCTTACCGTGAGTTGTAGGAAGAAAACACACGAACCATCCTTCTTCCCCTATATCCCCTCCGTTTTTAAAAATAATTCTGTTGAACAGTGATATGCTACAAACATGTTAAACAGCTGGGAAAGGCTGTCGCAAATCCCTCGAATAGGTGGTCAATCAGAGATTTCAAACGAACGAGGGAACATGTCGCAATGCAACAGCGCTGTTTTCCCTTGATGAAAGTGAAACCACCAGTTTTCCCACATCTCAACTTTGGCCAAAGTTTTCAGAAATAATCGATTTCAGTGATACAACCTCATTAAATAATATGAATTTTCAATATGGGGTCTTATCCTTCTAGCCACAGTGTTTTTGTTTCAAACATAAGCCTAATCTAAGCATGCTCAGATGACGTGATAGACCAGGCGCTGTTGCTCACCTGTGCATCATTGTAAAGCCTGATTTGATTTGTCCGCCTGATATAGGGCGAGCATACTTCCACCACAATGAAGCAATGCCAGACCGAACTTCCCGACCTCAGTTATGGGCGGGACTAAGTTCGGAATGGCACCCAGGCTAACAGCAAAGTACAATGCGTCAGAAAGTGGCAATAAATATTTCTATTGGAGTTGTATTCGAGGACAGATTACTTTTTTTGCTTCTTCCAGTGCTTAGAGTGTGTGTGAGTGTGTGTGTGTGTGTGTGTGTGTGTGTGTGTGTGTGTGTGTGTGTGTGACATCAGTCTGGAAAATTTCTGATGAAAGGCAATCTGAGGGGGAAAACGCCATTTCACTTTTTTTTGCTGTTTTTCTCGAACACGACAACCGTGACACATTCCAGCTGACTAAAGTCACGGGGATTCCTCTCCTCCTCACACCCAAACGGAGTGACGCAGACCGACACACAACAACACGAAACAACACCACTGTGATGGACAGACCTCAAGTGTGAACAAAAGTGTTTGCTCACGACTATCACTTTCCCCTCTCACACACTCAAGGCGATACCACTACACACCGCTGCCTCAAATGTGGACTGTGAAACTTTACAGCAGCGAGGAGGAAAACAACTATGAGTGAATTTAAGCTGTAGAGAATGACACTTCAAAGGTGCAACATGTTACAAATTAAAACTACACAGAACGTGTGTGATCTGGAAGGCATGGCAGAATCCTGTGTTCCCAATAGTCCTGTGGATTCAGTTAATCTATTTCAGGCTTTCACTGCATTTTGTTCTTGGCTACAATTGGTGCACACAAATGCCAAAGAATCACTTCAACAAATCACCATGTGTGGAATGCAACAAATCATGGTGAAGTTATTATGTGGTTCTTGTATGTTATTTTTAATAACCACATATTGCACTTTTAAATACTTTGAGAGGCTGTTGGAGAGTTTCTACGTTAGTGAAACTTGACAGAGCAGGAACACTGCAGCTGGTGGAAGTTGGGAAGTTGGGTAACTTAAGCTAATTGGTGCAGAGCGCTAAGCTGCGCTGAAGGTATTGTGTACCTGTCAGAGGCCTGAAAGGGAGAAGATCACTCACCTCCACGATCAGGACGTTCTTTTGTGTACATGTGAAAGGAAAAGGAAAGCAGGTATTAGCTCGCTGAGAGGCATGTAAATAAACATCAAAGACCTGAATCAACAAACACTGTCCAACTTGAGTGAGTGTCCCACTGTATGTTTGTGTGTGTGTGTGTGTGTGTGTGTGTGTGTGTGCATGTATGTATGTGTGTGTGTGTGTGTGTGTGTGTGAAAGTACATATGCACCAGTGCATGAGTAAGCGTGTGTCTGTGTATATGGGAAAACAATGAACTGTCATCAACTCTCTCTCTCACCTCTATCAGGGTTTAAATCCCAGTCCTAACTGACAGTTGCAGAGAGTCTGAGAGTTTGCATGTGGCCAGCATGGAGCTCTAGTGAAACTCTCTCTTCCTCTCCCCTTCCACAAAGCCAGAGGAATGTGCCATACAGTATATTTTGATTTGTGTTGTGCACTGAGCACTGTGAGGTGTTCTTTGTGTGAGAGTCTATGTTTGGAGGCCAGTGTGTTTGTGTGTGTGTGTGTGTGTGTGTGTGTGTGTGTGTGTGTGTGCAGAGAATGCAGGCACAGCTCCAGCAGCTCTGCCTTGACACCTGAGTTACACAGGGTTACACAACTCCTCATGGAGTGCCAAGTGCACCCACTCCATCTTTCTCTAACACAAAGACACACACACACACACACACACACACACACACACACACACTTCAGTAAACACACACATTTGTATGCAGTCATGCACACTCAGACAAACACACAGACACACATGCACACTAACTCTCTCTCTCTCTCTCTCTCTCACACACACATACTCACGTACAAGGTACATTTACACACACACACACACACATACACACACGCTTCAGTAAACACAATCAAATCAAATAAACAAATAAAGCCCTCCTTCCGGGACATTGTGATGGACCTGCTTTGCAATATCTCTTAAGCATCATAAAGCAGTCAAACCATTCATCAGCACTTTCCCCTGCCAGAGCAACTCCCCCCCCCTCTCCTCTCCCCTGCGGTCGGAGCCCAGCACATTTTTAATCTCAGGCATGTTACCCAGCCAGCTACAAGCACACATAACTAATTGACTTGTCATCATAGCTGAAACTCTTATCATATGATTCTCTCTCTCTCTCTCTCTTTCTCTCTCTCTTTGTACAGTTCCTCTGAAGTCATCCCCTTTCATTTTTTTTCATATGAGAAACATATATGAATGTGCGGTTATTAAAGATTTATCATCTACCCCTGCTGTTGACTTACGAACACCTGCATTTGAAATATGATTCTTTGACTTCTTATGAAATCAAATTCCATTCTCCCTTTGGTTATTTATTCAGCTGACGTTGAATGTTAAATGTTAGATTTTAAGGGTAGATACAATTACATTATTACATTTTCCTCCTACTGGGAAAGCGTGTTTACAGCGTATGGCAACAGCCAAAGACACGCCGCAGTGTTTCCATTACAAAATCAAAATTTGAAAAACAAAAATGAGAGCGTTCGTAATGTAAAACACAAGTTCTCATGACACCAGCTCATTTAGCAGCGAGTGGGTGCCAATCAGATAGAATGCCCACTGGCACACAGTGACACCCACACCCGGGCAGCCTGGCACCATGCAGGCTGGACTGCACAAACACAGCCTGACAGGAGTTGCTGCAGTCGGCCAGGATACTGATCAATACCAGCAATGCAACTAGCTGCTAACCTATGAGGTGAAGTCCACCAATGGCAAAACACCAATAACACCAATCACCAATAATGGAGCTATGGAAGATCTGATGAATCCAATTCTCCTCTATAAAATGTTAGTAAATCATGGCTGACTGACCTTTGTGAACACCTAAGGGTATGAAGCTAAACCTGCAGTGATTGGTGAACACATTAGAACCTGTAATGTTGCATAACAACATGCTCATACCATGTGGTGATGAATTTATTAGATACTCCATTGACATTAAAAATGCTATCTCTGTTATTCTAGATGACAGTATGACTGATATGGCTGCATGTTTTGATTTGATTTGATTTGTGTGTGTGCATGTGTGTGTGTGTGTGTGTGTTTGTTTTTTTTTTAAGTGCCAGCGGGTGAGTGCTGACTGTGGGTTGAGTTAGTCTGCCAACCCTGTTTACTGATGTCCTCTGTTATTTCAAAACCAGGACTCATGTCCCAATTCTTTTCCTTTGGCTCTTTAATTCTGGTTTTCTTTGGGACATTAGCTTGTATATCAGGAACATATGTATGACTGTGTGTGTGTGTGTGTGTGTGTGTGTGTGTGTGTGTGTGTGTGTACTGTTTTGAAATGTCTGGAGAAATCATTTCATCCATGGCAATGATTCAGTTTGCCATCGCCTGTGTCCTCGGTCAACTCTCTCTTTCTCTATCTGTCTATCCTCTTCACCCTCTCTCCCTGTCCTCTCTCTATCCATCTCTCCACCTCTCTGTGCTTTCACCTTCTGCTCTCTCTCTCTCTCTCTCTCTCTCTCCCTCTCTCTCTCTCCCCATATCCTCGTCTCCCCTAAGACAGCATTTTTACATCGGCCACACATTCTTTCCATGGGAAGGCGACACGCCCAACACAAACATATTCACAGGCGGACACACCTCAACATATTCATATATTTAGCTCAAGACTCCATGGTATTATTGAATGTCTGTATGAATCACATAAAAATCCTCTCGTTCATATATTTTCCCGTGCTGTGGGGGGTGGGGGGTTGGAAATCAGACAAAGTTGCATCGCACCTCAGGAAGAGAGGCCTGTGTTTAAAGTGACCCCAAAGAGACATTCCTCTTAGCGCGGGTAAGTGGGTGAGTGAGTCAGTCGCCGGGCAGGCCAGCAGCGCAGCACTTTAACAAAGTGACTCTTATATGGGCGATACAATGACCACGCTTGTCAGAGCAAAAGCCCAAAACATATGACCAGTGCGGCAGGGAAAGCCACCGTGTCGAGTCACTGGGTTCACTTGTCTACATCATGCCCTTTCCTGCATTTTTACCCTCTTTCAATTTGCTCGACTGCTTTTTTTATGACTCTCACTCCTGTTTGCTTCCCCGGTTTGGTCTACTTGTCTGTCTGTCTGCCAGTCTCTCTCTCTCTCTCTCTCTCTCTCTCTATTTCTCTCTCTTTCTCCTCATTTCTAAATTAAACATGTCTAGTCTTAGGCTGCTCTTCACAAGTCTGAACCTGACATTTCCTGTAAAAGGGAAAGGTTGGAAAGTTCCCCGTAGTTCCCGGAGGATGTTCCGTATTACTGTAATTCTGAATCTAATGAGATGTAGACTTCCTTTATGTGATTTCCACACCAAACACCCCACCCAATAACAACAGCATGTCGAATCAGGTTGGAAAATCTCCAATCTGTGGGATTCCTGTTAACTGGACTTACCGTAACTAATGCAGTACGCTAAGAGAAAGAAGAAAAAACATACCTGGGAGGCCAATATTTTTCCAAGAATCAGGGATATTAAATTGATTAAGCATATGAAGAATTGAAATGCCATGCAAAATCCAAAACTAATAAACAAATGGAAAGAGCTGGAACAGCAACATCTATTACCTATCTAGTGACCTGACAATGGCCGCCTTATTGATCAATGCATGTGGACAATAATGACGCACTTGACAAACTACGGACGAAGAAAGTGCTTCCACCAAGCAAGTGCCACAGTGGCGTGATCATACCTTTCCTGTAATGACCGAGAGATCCTCTGGGCCGATGATGTGGAGGTCCTCTGTGGACTGGTCATTCTGTGGAGAAGGGAGTTGGAGAGGGGGAAGACCATAGGGACTGAGGTTTAGAAGATGTCCTCCTGTGAGCTGTCACTTCCTATCAGGTTACAGTGCCCCCTGACATGACAGGCCTAACCCCACAGTGAGCATGCTCACAAAGCACAGTGCCAGACAAAAGGAACAAACTAGAGAAGGCAGAGAGAGTTAGTGATAGAGAAGAAGAGAAGAAAATAAGAAAGAAAGAAAAACAAGCAGAAAAAAGAGTAAAAAACGATGTGATGACAAAGACAGAAAAAATGGAAAGAAGAGAGATAGAGAGAGAGAGAGAGAGAGAGAGAGAGAAAGAGGGAGAGATACTTTTGAGAGATACTTTTGTTACCTCATAAACAATGGACTGCTTATATTGGGGGTCGAGTTATTGGGGGTCGTGTTATGTGGGGTCAGGCTGACCCCCCTGTTTCTGCAGGGGTCAAGTGGACCTCCTGCTTGGGCTGCAGGCCCGCTCTGGTGCATCGCCTCTATTCAGGCTGACAGCTGCAGGCAGCTCTGGGGCCTGTCCAGCGAGCGGGGCCTCCATGACACAGAGGGACTCACCAGGGCGTGTGACAGGGAGCTTGACCCCTAACTGGTGCGCAGTGGACTCAAACCACCAGACCATGGCCAGTTACCCCTCAACAAAAAAGAAGTGACTAAAACTACAGCCGGCAAACATCATCATCACTTTCCCTATTGGTCTCATTGAGTGAGTATGAATTAGATGTAGGAGGATATGGTACGTGAATCTGAATTTCATCACTAAGGGGTTTACATCCTCTGAGAGTTGAGCTAATAGGTATGAGATGAGAAATCTGGTTGCTCTTGGATTAAATGTGTTTCTATGCCCTTGATTTATTCTCATAGAGGTGCCTTAGAGTAGCATTACATTTATGGTATTTGGCAAAGTAAGCTCTGTCACCTCTCCTGAGCTGAGGATGGGTGCTCAAACCCCAGAGGAACAGTAGTGCCCGAAGGAACAAAGCATGTGGCCTGTGGACAGCCAATCAAATCTTGTGGATTTAACACAGAGCTGTTAATTCAGCACTATAGTCAGCCAGGGAGGGCATGGCAAAGCCAGCAAACAAGAAAACATTGCAGACAACAACATAAACACACTTACATACTTACACTTACACTCACACACACACACACAATCACACGCACACGTACACATTCACACACGCACACACACACACACAGAAATACAATGGAGAGAAACTACAACAGAGGGTCGTCTCACCAAGAGGAGCCTCGCGTAGCATTACAGTATATGGCACATAGATTTAATTAAAGGGTGTTACCTCTACACAAAGACAGGCAACATCTACATCATTCCTTGTTTAAATTGCCATATGAAATCCATAGATGATGAAAGATCTATCGATCAACTGAGTGGCAATTTGCCTGTCAATATAGGTGGGGTTTCACACAGGGGCAAATGACCTTGAAATCTGACAGCCATTTTTTTCTTTGCAACTAAACTTTGACAACACTGCCATCTGTTGGATATACCGCTAAATAACAGTGCAAAGAGTGCAGCTCAGCCAACAGTACAGAGAGTGCAGCTAAGTCAACCCTACAAGCCTGAAATGGACCCCAAGATATGTATCAATAAAACACATTATACAAGCAAATTTAAAGGGACACCAGGCAAGCCTGATGCTTTTTCTACGAAACTCCCCCTGGCTCGGTCTGAAGCTCTTTTCCTTTTCTTTAGGTCTTCTGTCAAGGGTTTTCGCTGCTTCTTCGCCGGCTCTGCCATTATACAACAATCGCTAGCGTTTCGTTAGCCTGCCTGCTTCGGTCGGCGAGTAGGATACACTGAACTTGCAAGTGGGATATTCTTCCTACAGGCAGTAGGGGCGGGCGAGAGAGTCTTCATTCGCCCTGTAACGAGTTATTTACCATATACCGACTTACGAAGATGAGTAATTAACACGAAAGCGGTGCCTGGTGTCCCTTTAAGGGACAAAATGTTCTGCAACTTTAACATTAACAAGTGGGTGCATTAAAACATCATTGTCAATCAGAAAAGCAGTGTTTCCTCCACATTGATTTTGCCATAGCTGCCCCCCACGCTAAAATGATTGCCCCCACTGTATCAGAATTAGGGCAGACGCACAATGTAGTAGCAGTTACCTTTTAAATGACCCTGCAGACATCCGCTCCCTCTGGCTGCCACTTACATTGTAATTTAACAATAAGTAGAACTAGTCAGAGGTCATAAAGGGTTATCAGAGGTTATTTTTGTGTTGATTGGAGGTTGCAGACTGCCCTACCCCCACTGCTAAAAATAATAAAAAGAGTAAACACTGAAAGGGACTGACTTGATTTCACTTCATTATTTTTGTGGTGTCAATAACAGTTCTGGCTTTAAGTACGAATGTCTTTCCATAACCTATAAACCAGTTAAATTAACTTTTCCTTAAGTCATTCTCATTGAATTCTGATGTAATCAGTTGTAATGAGCTTTGCTAATTGGCTGAATTAATAACATACTGCAAATAAAATACATTCAAGAAGTCAAGGTCTTTTTGTTGTAACACATGGGGTCAGGGGGGTTCTCCCCCAGGATTTGTTTTAACTGAGTAGATATGATTTCCTTTATTCTGGTGCATTCTAACAGGTGGCCTACTGGAGCAATACTGGGCCACTTTTTTTAGTTTACATTACGCCTTGACTGCACAAGCAAACATTCCATGCCTACCTACATAAAAAACCTACATAAGCCCATATGCCATTTCCCTTTACACATAAACTGTTGTACTGTATTAATAACTAGTTTGTTAACATCCCCATAAGCTGCCATTTTCTCCACCAGCATCTCATACATTAGAGGCAGTGTTGGGCAAGTTACTTCAAAATCGTAATCGTTATGTATTACTTATTACTGTCATTTCAAAGCAATTTGTTACATTATAATATTACTGTCTCTGAATTGTAAGGCATTACACTACTATTGTATTACTTAAGTTACTTTTACCAAAATATCTAGAAATATGGATTTGGAATTCTAAATGCAGTTTATTATGCTCAATGCAGCTCATTGCACTTCTAATGGAGGGCGATGTGGTATAACATAATGACTGAGCTAGGCTTAAGGCTAACAACAGTAGAATGCAATAGGCGTAGTGATGGCTTATAATGCAATACAAGGAACAATCATAGCCAGAATTTTGTTAAAAGCAGACAAAAGGTCGAAGTCTGGTCAATTGTGATAGAAATGCTGTAACTTTAGGCTTAGGCCTACTCATTAAAATTAACAGGGCCCACTAGCTGTATATTGTAACCCAAAACTTGTCAAGATAGGCTACACAGTGCCACTGCTGGCCATTTTGGTGCCCTAACTGGTGAAATACAGTATTAACCTAAGTATGTCATCATATGGTCAACCATAAAGATGTAATCTGCCTGTTCCTAGGGATGGGTAGTATTTCTGAAACATGTAATATGTATTTGTATTATAAATACAACATAGTATTTTGTCATTTGTATTTTATTGGGTTGAAGGAAATGGCTCTGTATTTTGTTTCAAAATACTTTATTGGTGTGTATTTTTGTTTTAGAAATACTGAAAAATACTATATGTGAAAAACACTAAAAAAAAGTAGATACTACACACAGGTGTAATGAATAATTGGTAATTAGGCAACAATGGTTTATTTCTATCGCAATCAGCTAATGTGAGAACAGCTGTGTTCAAAGATACTCACAGCTTTTCATTTAACGGCTATTGTTGAAGCATCAGCTCTGGTCTGAAGCACTGGTGTGAAGTCGTACGCAAGTAAAGATGAGCAAGTTTACCTGTGCAAGTTCACATAAGGACCAATTGTCCAATTGTCTCCATGCCAATCTTTAACAGAAAAAATGTCAGATATCTCAATGAACCACAATGACATCAATAGATGGTAATGTGTTGAGTGTGTTTGAATTCCCTTCCTTGTAGCATTCTACAGTGGGAACAAGTTCACCTTGTTTAATTAAATAACAATTATATTTCCTTATTAGGTGCATACTTGAGGTTAGAGATATTAAGGCATATCAAGTTTCTCACATACTGGAACTTCAAGATACATAGGCTTATGATTTTCTTATTCAGTTCTGCACTGGACTTGAATTACAAAATTCGCCACAGATACATAATTATGATTTTGGCCTATTGATTATAATGTGGTTAATTGAAAGCTCTGTCAGTCGTTTTGGATAAGCATCAGCTAGATGACTAAATGTAATTGTAAATTCTTGAATTATTCTTCTGATCACACTACATGGACTTGCATTCGGTATACTATTTGGTATGACGGGCCAAATTGTATTGTTTTTTACTATATAGTTTTAATAGGCTAAATGTTTGGGATATTAAAAAGCTTTTTTTGCAGTGCTTCCATACTTCCTTGAAAAAAGTATTTTGAGTATTTTCTAAATACAAAAATACAGTATTTTATTTTGATACATAATATGGTTACTGTATTTTGTAGTTTATTTTGATACATTAAAAATGAGGGTATTAGGTATTTTATTTTGAAATACATTCTGATGTATTTTTGCCCATCCCTGCCTGTTCCCAGCATTAGAAATAACACTTTGCAATGGTTAGCTTGTCACCTGTGACGATATATGCTAGGCCTAAGTGACTGACCTATCTGCATGGGCGGATTATGAACTTTCGGGCCCCCTACTAATTGTTATATATGTGGGAGGGGGGGTTTGGGGGTCCTCCCCCAGAAAAAAAATGAATTTGTTTGATGTGATTTCCTGTATTCTGGTGCATTTTGGGGATGGCCAATACTAAATTCAATCAGATTTATAGCCTACATCCTGATTTGTTGATACTGAGGCAATGATTCCATGCAAAGGCTTGGGCTTCAGGGCCCCTGGGCCTGGGCCCGGTAGGCCCGTGCAGTAATCCATCCCTGCCTATCTGGGTGCGTTTGAAGATGCCTGATGAAATCAGACGTTGTTGAATAGGCATAATTTATCCTGGTGCGACACACCTTGCATGTAGCTGTTCGCTTATTTCCTCTGTGCAGTTTTTGTAACCGAAAGTAATGATAAAAGACACAACTCCGGGAGGACTTCTTGTCGCCATGGTCAATGCATTTATATCGAGAAGCCCCTGAGAGTGTGCGCACATAGCGCATGCGTTACATTGCACATCATGGCAAAGGGGCCATGCCGCTTGTTATACGTTTCAGAAAGTATATGTAGCAGTAAAATAAAATAGAAATACATGAATAAATTTAGATTAAAAAGCAATAATTACATGAAATACAGCTTGTTCAGGAGTCTCGAAGCTCGAGTCCGAGTCAAGTCTGAAGTCTTTTGAGTGGAGTCGCAAGTCAAGTCTGAAGTCACTGTTTTTGCGACACTTTGCAGTGTTTTGTTCTATTTGCTCCATCCATCTGATCCAAATAAAAAATGTGTTCGATAATCCAATTTTCAATTTTTTTAACTGGTCAGCAAATAGATAATTGCTGTTATTTTCTAAATGTGTCATTAAACAAAAAAACAGAAACTGGATTGGAAACAAAAGTAAAATTCAGTTAATATTGGATTTTTGCATTTTTTTACCGTTTTTGTTGGGGTGAACCACAAGCGTAGGGGATGACCTGGCGCGCGGTGTTGGTGATCACATTTTATCAGCGGATGTAGAGATGGAGGGCTACCAAACACAGTTCAGCTTGCATCAAGGTGCCAAGCGATTGATAATGTCAGCTTGAGAGCAGAACTTCAGATGCATCCTGACACGAGTACGTGTGTAGAATGTTCATGTTCTGGGAGGCTTTGGAGACCTACATGATCCAATGGACTTGAGCCGTAATAGCCTATAGCAATGTAGGCTATTTGCTGTTGAAATTAATAAATGGATAAACTGATAAATTAAGCATACTCCCTGTTGTGTCTTTATTTAGCCTAATGAAACCTATAGTCTAGCGTAAAGTGTTAAATAAGCAAAAATGTCCCATGTCAAACAGTGCTTGGGGTAGCCTGTATAGCCTAGACTGACGTCGATGGCAAAGCATTCTTCTTTGGGGAATTATTTGCTATGGTATGGCATGGCCATGGTATTCAAATATACTGTAGATATGTTCAACATAGGCTGAAAATTATGTTTAACGTGCCATCTCCCAAAAGTCGGCGAAGTTTTAGTTATTAATCTCTAAAGTAGGCTAATGAGTCAAAATCACGCACTTCAGGCGCTCTCTTCCACCATCTAGCCTGGCCCAGCTAGATGGTGTTCTCCCCCCGGTGCTCGTGGTTCAGTCCAACCAAAAGCTCAAAAAAGGAAAATTAGAAAATTGACGCATCATTTCAATTTTTAACTTCTGAACAGAAAACCGTAACTGTGCTCAATTGAAAATCAAAATATGCAACAATAACCCATTTACTGTGCCGTCCTAAAAAATGGATAACGGATTTTTAAGCCTATTTTTATATTTTTTCATGTGAATTCTGCAAATAGAACATAGCACTACAAAGCGTTACACGGACCCTAAGTCCAAAGGTGTTTAAGTCGTGATTCACTCGGATCTTTCACCCGTGTCTTTAAATTAACCCATGAGTCGCGAGTCTCTAGTATCATTAACTCGGATCAGTTGAGTCCTACTACAATTCGATCTAAAACGATAAACAGCGCCACACACAAACCTCTTGCAACATGGCAACCACAACTCCACAAATCAACTCCAGCGGCTGAGTGGCAATCCGGGTTAGCCGGATCAGCCGGCGGTTAGGCTACGTTGAGTACGAGTCAGTAGAATCAGCCGGCTACGTTGTCATGAGTGGATCTGCGAGAGCGATAGCTCCTCCTCGAGGTGAAAAGCAATTCCACAACAAAAGCCATTTTTCCACTTCTGAAATAGCATTCAATGTTCTGCATGTAGCCTAGACATAATTAGATTTGGTGTATAGATGTAGCATATTAAAATGCAATTAGGTCGTGCAGACAGTCCGAACTGCACAAGCCACATGGAGCTTTCTTGAAATATCTACCTGGATCAGTCGAATCAGCCGGGCGGAGCCGGCTACGTTGTCATGAGTGGATCTTTAGAGCAGCGAGTAACTCCTCGTCAAGGTTAAAAGAAAATCCACAACAAAAGCCATGCGTTCACTTCTGAAATAACATATATTCTGCACGCATTGCCTACTTTAAAATGCAATTAGGTCGCGAAGACAGTCCGAAACATTGCAAGCTCTGTATGGAGTTGCTTGAGTAGGCTAGCCTACCTGGGTCATTTGGATCAGCCGGGCGGACCGGTTACATGTTGTTATGAGTGCGAGTCAGTCGAATCAGCCGGCTACATGAGTGGATCTGTAGACGAGCGAGTAGCCTAGTTTCTACTCGTGTCAAGGTGATAATAATAATAGGCCTAATGCGAATAGTAGTAGTAGTCAGAGGTGGGACCAAGTCACTGTTTGGCAAGTCACAAGTAAGTCTCAAATCTAAGCAGTCAAGTCCAAGTCAAGTCCCAAGTAAATACAGAGAAGGGCAAGTCGAGTCCAAGTCCAAGTCACCTCAAAGCCAAGTCGAGTCCAAGTCCAAGTCCCAATCTTTTTCAAGTCCTGAACAAGTCATCAGGTACTCTTCACTTAATAATGCCATTATTAGACTATCGATCATAATTTTAACACATCAATCTAATCTACAGTAAATTTTTTTTTAAAATACAGATTAAAATATGTTCAATGGTTTTGTCTTGAAATCATTTACGATATATGCATGCGCATACCTGTGTAATATACGCATGAGCATACCTGAGTAATCTGTACGAAACGGATAGCTACAAGACACTCATAGCAGCAAATATATATTGTTTTTCCAAATTGCGGTGTCCACTGTAAGGATGAGAAATAATTTGACTGATTGCATTTCACTGTGCTAGGCCACAGATTTGCCTGCAATCAATTTATTAGGCTGTCTGCCAGTGGCGACTCATAAGGGAAGCCAAGGTCATGGTTAATGATTCCAATAAATGGTGACGAGAAGAATCGTCACATAGGCTACATTAGTAAATTGCTGCGGTTAAATATTTTACGTTTTTATTAGGGCTGTCAAACGATTAAAAAAAGAACTAATTAATCTCATATTTTGAAATGAATTAATCTATATTAATTGCGATTAAAAAGTACATTTTCTCACTAAAGGCTAAAGCTTCTTATATGGCATATTAAATACCGCATAAATCACAATATTACTGAGTAACCACAAAGGTAAAAGTAAAACACTTCTATTTATTTAAAGGATAATGACAAAGTAATTTTGTTTGTCACTTTAAGCCCATTGTGTGCCACTGTCCACACGTTCTCCTAATGATGTTTTTTTACCAGCTCCATTCACATATAGCTATGGCTAGTCCACAAACTCTAACATTGTTTGTGCCACATGTATAGCACAATATTAACAACGATACGCATGATATTAAGTTGGCACAAACAGCTTTCATTCCTTTGGAAATAAAAGCATGTGATGACATGATGCTTGCTAGACATTTTCTGTTTGCAATTAAAAGTGAATTATGAGCCTGGTATAGCCAGTAGCCACCTAGCTACGTGGAATGCGTTTCAATCGGCATAATATCATGTGCTTCATGTAAACGAATTATTGAAGACTTCAAGACTCACCAGTTCCATTACACAAAAGCAAAGACAACTCTTCATATTCTTGTCCATTTGCAGCCTGTCAAAGTTCCCTGGCTCTCACAGTTTAAAACAGTAGTGAGTACCGGATAAATCCGCAATTTCCTCTAATCTCGTCTTTGTTTCCTTCATGATTTCCCTTCATAGGCCCACGTTTCTCTCCCTTTTGTGCGCGCTGAGACGCGTTCTCAATTAAATGGAGTAGGCCGCTAGCATACGTTCAAGTTGGATCATCGTTATGTAACATGCTGTTGATACATTTTGACATTGTAAACGTTCTCTAACAAAAATGCAAATCAGTTTGCAGTAAAGCTAATATTTATTTATTATTGGTCCTTCCTCTGTCTCTTGGTGCCCTACACACAGTGCGTGATGCGTGGTGGTAACAGCAGCACTGATCACTGTGCTCTGCCTGTTTGTGTCCACTATGTGTATTTTGTTTTTTTCGTTGCGAGGTGAAAGCATCTCTGGGGTGACTGGTCCACGATCAGGAAATTAATTTTTTGACTCGAGACCTGTCAAGTCATTACAAGTTAAAGAGGCAAAGTCCGAGTCAAGTCTCGAGTGAATAGTATTCAAGTCCAAGTCGAGTCTGAAGTCATTAAAATCATGACTCGAGTCTGACTCGAGTCCAAGTCATGTGACTCGAGTCCACATGTCTGGTAGTAGTAGTAATAATAATAATAATAACAATAATAATAATTTATTCACTGCAGGGCATTTCTACGTTCCTGTTTCTATGTCTACATTGAAAGTCAATTGCTTAGGCTAGGTTAAGACAATACATAAACAGTCTGGCTCAAACTGCTTTCTTTCCCGTGAGTGGGTGGAGGTTTTGATGCTATTATATTAGGCTATATTATATTATATTATATTATATTATATTATATTATATTATATTATATTATATTAGGGTACCTAACAGTATAGCTATGATTAATAGTAATATTAGTTGTCTAGTATTAGCAGCCTATAATACTTATTAGAATAGATTCCTAGTAGCCTACTATTAGTAGTAGTGGTAATAAACATTGTAGCAGAGTAGCATTAGACCTAGGCAAACTTTTCTATTGTTAACAAAACAACAACAAATAATTAATTATTATCATATAGGCTACCCTCTCTGTCAATAAGATCAAAGTTTCTGAACATGAGCACCAAAAAGATGAACAATATGTGGATGCACTTTGACCAGGAGAGCAAAACTCTAAAGGCTAAATGCAAGTGCTGCAAAAACCTGGTTTCAAATCATGGAGGATCCACATCCAACATGAGAAGGCACTTAACGAAATGAAGCACCCCACGGCACTGCTTAAACGTAGGACTGAATTTCTTTGCGATTTAGCAATACTGACTCAAGTGACTCAAGTGACTCGTTCAACCCGGATCAGTTTAGTGAGTGACTCAGAATAACCCGGATCCTTAAAAGGAATCGAGTTTGACAGGCCTAAGTCCAAGTCCCCATCTTTTTTACATTTCTATCCCTTCATTCTCTTTAATTCAAGTTCACAGCACGAAGCTGACATGAAGAGCATTTATGCTTTATCAAGAATCAAAAAGATTAGCGTGGCACCGCTCTAGATGTGTCATTAAATGAATTGTGCTATTTCGCAAGGTATAGAGATCTTTCGGTTTCACACACAAAGTGCACTTAACTGTTCTTCATATCCTAGTTGTCTCTGATAAATTGAAAATAATGAGCGTAGGCTTATGTCCATCGAGTCAGTTGCAGCCAGCCACAGTCATCTTCAACCAGTAACAGGAGATTTGCGCAGTTGTTTGCGAATATCAAAACATAACACCACTTAATTTCAGGTTAAAATGCATTGCAATGCGCGTTACTGAGGTTTGTACCGAGTAAAATATTACCCAATAGTTTTTTGTAATGGCTTACATTACCGCGTTACAGCAAAAAGCAATATGTCATTCCATGAAATCGGTGCCTTTTCAACTTTAAAAATGTGAAAAATATAATTGTTTCAAACTGATTTTTTTCAATGCCCATTTAATTAACACATCTTAACATGACAAGAAATTGTGTTGGGCCATCTCAAGCTATGCATTTATTTTTTACCATTCACTTATTACATAGAATATTGTAGGATAGTAACAGGACTGATGGTAACAGGACTGATGATTTCATGGTAAATTGCTCCTTTCTAGCTAACAGGTCAAGGTTAGGGAGGCACATGTAATGTAATCTGAAAGGTTATTACTTCTAGATATAGGTAATATCAGTATTGATAAATAATTGTTTATATATACACTTTAAAAATGGTAACAGGACTGATGTTGTATGCTCGCCCCTCTCTCACAACCCTGATAAAACATGAAAAATAGGACATTTAAGAAGAGAGAAAGTTACCCTTTCTTACACTGTGGAATCTGCTTCTTCTAAATGATGTCACTTTCTTGAAATTATGTCACTTCTAGTTTGTACCATTATTTTATAAGGGGTTTTAGTGAAAGTAACAGGACTGAGATGAAATTAAGGGACAATGATAAATGACTTAAGTAGTTATTATCATGAACAAACTGTCAAAAATAAGCCCCGCCCCCTGAAACGTCATAAATCATGTGATAACCACGCCTCCTTTTTTATGCAAATTAGCCATGTGGTTGTCACCACGTGTTGTTTGTTATTGTTATTGTTTTGTGAGTCATGTGACAGTCATGTGACTGGTGTCAAACCCCTGGGCAGCCAAATTGGATGTAAAGTCATGTGAAGGTCATGTGTCTGGTATCAAACAATGC
Organism: Alosa alosa; assembly: GCF_017589495.1. Taxonomy (NCBI): domain Eukaryota; kingdom Metazoa; phylum Chordata; class Actinopteri; order Clupeiformes; family Clupeidae; genus Alosa; species Alosa alosa. Next base: position 23,078,599 of record NC_063204.1, read on the forward strand.
CACGCCCCCTTGACATCCATATTGGATGTAGTGTCATGTGACAGTCATGTGACTGATGTCAAACCCCTGGGCGGCCATATTGGCCCCCAAACCCACATGTGTGTTTTGTGGATAATGGGGGATCAGATAAACTTTGTAAGAGTTGTATATGTTTAGTGGTAAATGGGGGTACTCTCCTAGCAACTATATGAATGGCTGAGAGTAGTATGAAGTTTACTTTTATTTTTTCCTAGAGATGTTGAGAGATATGGATTAAAAAATATATATATTTTTTTAAAAGTTTAAATTGGTTACCATTTCGCTAGGCGCTTTGGTTAAAAAGGTGTCAGCCAAATCCCATGTACTGTAATTTTTATAACTAGAATCATGGGGTCGTGTGTGTGTGTGTGTGTGTGACCAAATGGGTCTATGCCTGGAGGAGGTGTTGGGCCCGGGCATGTCACTGTGTGTGATGTTTGAAGCCCCTTTCATGTGTCTTATCATATAGTTGGCTAGCCGGAGTCATACTGTTTAACTGATTACAAACACAGTGGTTAATTATGTATGTATGTATTGGGGGTCTAAGAAGCCCCCACACTTTGTAGAGGCGGTGTTGTGCCCAGACATGTCTCTGAGTTTATTGTTTGAAGCCCCTTACATGTGGCTCATCAAACAACAGGCTAGCTGGAGACGTACTGCTTAACTGATTACAAACACAGTGGTTAATTATGTATGTATGTATTGGGGGTCTATGAACCCCTCACTTTGTAGAGGAGGTGTTGGGTCAGGATATGTCTCTGAGTGTATTGTTTGAGACCCCTATCATATGACTTGATATAGGCTGGACTATTCCATGATGCTGTGTAGCGACTGTCCATAGCAGGCTGTACAATATCCTTCCAAGAGTCCCTAAACATCACCCAATCTGCATCACAAAATGAAATGTGCGCCATGTCGTCTGAAAACGCCAAATCCGGAGATGTCAAAGTGTATAGCTTCACACTGCGATCTTCCTTGTCAAAAACATAGCCTCCTATGCGCCCATCGTTCAACAACCATTGGTATTCCACACCATCATTAGGTTTTACTCAGAAAATTAACAAAGTTTCAGGTCTCCTCCTTTTGGGGTGCATAAGTCATTTCAGGATTCGATAGCTTATCGCTAACAGGCGTGAGTGTAATCCGTCTCTTTGATTTTGCCGATTCAATCATGTCAGCCATGGTAAGTTCTGTTCAAAATCACTGCTAACAATGATAGCTATACATCACCCACAGCTTTTTATAATCTCAATCCTAGAGACATGCGGGGCAAAACACACCCACTACAAAAAGGGTTTATAGATAACCAGGTGTCTGCATACAGGCGTCACTACTCATAAACAGATCTTTTACAATGTTATCAGCACTAGTGTACGTAGGTAGTAGGCAGACCCCCCACATGAAAGGGGGCTCAAACAACACACTCAGAGACATACCCGGACAAAGCCGTGGTCTACTGGTTAGCACTTGTAACTTATAGCTAACACATTCAACCAGAACCTCTAACAACATGCTAAACAGGTTAACGGCTATGCTCCCAGAGGAAACTTTTGCTTCTCATTTGTATCCCTTCTGTTGCTAAGGAGGCAAAATGGTGATTCTCTTTTAAGGATCATTTAAGTATTACTTTTGTCACAATTATTTCTCCTAATTTTTGAAATAAAACAAGCAAAAGATGAGACACATAGCAATAAGACAAGTAGGAGTCACATAAGAGATATTAGTTTGAGAAGCAGGAGAAGTACAGGAGATCTCTTATATGTTTGAGTGTAGTCTCATTTACAACTTGTTTCTCCTTAGGAGAAATAATAGAGCAAATGAGGAGACATTGCAATGAGAAACTGTTGAGAAGTAGGAGTTACAATTGAGATATCAGTTTGAGGGTCAAAAAATAGGGCACTCCATAGCATTTCAAACTTTTATTTTATAAAACAAAGCAAAACAGTTGTACTTTAAAAATGGACTTTAAGCAATGGGAGCTTGCACAGTTGCACTTTAAAATGGACTTCAAGCAATGGAAGCATGTTAATGCCTTGATATGTTCTTTTAAAAATTGTGTATTCTTATTTTTTTTTTTTTTGTGTGTGAGTGTGTATGTGAGTATTATTTTTAAAAAGCTGCACAAAGCAAATTGCATTGTACGGACCAACTGCACAATGACAATTTAAGTCTATCTATAAATCATACAACATAGAGGAATGAACTAATAAACAATAACATAAACAAACTGAACTTGTGCCAAAGCGTGCCATACTGTGTACAATGGTGGATGAAAGCGTGGGCTGGTCAATCTCGTCTTTTTATCCTGGTGGTGGAACCAACCAAAGGGAGGAGGGAGAGAAGAGCAGAAAATAGAACTTTGTTAGTTTGTGAGCCACTCAAAAATACAAAGTAAGACATTTGTTTGACCGTCTGCTTTCATAACTGTGGGAATTTTGATACAGCACAAAGATCAGACACACCTTATTAATCACTTAAACACAGAATGGGGATGTGATAGCTACCACTCACATTTGCTATATGTTGCCCAATTGAAAAACAGATTGTATTGATATATTTGTCAAGCTTAAACAAGTTTGTTGAATTCCCTCACCTCATCTAGTGAGTAAACTGTATTGTCAGACTAGGATTAACCCCTATCCAGCTTACCACTAGGCCTTGTTTTGGTTGGACTAAGCCTATTCAGTGTAAAAAAAAAATGGGCATCTGAAAATAGTTTAGTTCAGAGTCCTGATGTCAAAAAAGTAATTTGGGCATTTTTTTTTGTCATCTGGGAGCTGGCTCTATAGTCAGAACGCATAACAACTAAATGCAGCGTTGCCTTGTTTAGTTCTGATAGTGGGTTTCAACAGGAACATTTCTCCTGTGATCAGTGAGGTTTAAGTGATGAGTATTGCTGGAACATGTCACGCAGTCTCATTGAAGGGCAAATCTGGTGTAAACTGATTCAAAGCCTTGTTGTTCGAGCTCACCAGGCACTGTCCAAAGGACAAAGAACAATAAAATGTGTCATAACCTAGACAAGTTATGGACAAGAAAGTAAAGCTGACTCAATATGGCAAAAAAGCCTTCGGTATCTTCTTTCTATTACAGGGTTTCCTCAGGTTTGACCACCCCAAATAAGACTTTTTTTAAGACCACTTACATGAAAATTAAGACCTATATCACACCCATTATGTGGTTGTAAAACACCAGATCAAATCCATAATGACAATTAAAACAACACTTCCCCATGATGTGCTGTCCTCTCCTTTCGACTGATTATGTTGATTCATTGCTGCGGTCACGAAAACCCAAAGTATTGTTTTATGATATCCTAAGAAATTAGACTAGTGTAGTTGCCACGATACCAAAATTATTGTTTCGATACGATACCACATCAAGAATTGCGATTTGATACTTCTTGATAATTCTTAAAAATGTATTTGATTTGGGGGCCCAGACCACCTTGACATCATCAGTAATATTGAATATAGTGTTATCATTCACACCAGTGGGCATCCTAGATTCTGCTTGACTCTTTCCACACACCGCGGAAAATTATGGCTTATTTCATATGTTTCTATTTCATATACCTTAATTCATATAAAGTGTACAGTTAATGTATAGTATTTTTTAATCTGCATAATTACTATTAATCTGCTTAATTGCTAAACATATTTAGTCATTTGAATACTTAATATTTATTTTTAAACTATTACACCTAGGCAAATTTTAATGTGGTGTGTAGGCCTAGGTGTAATTGAGTGTTTGTCACTTTAAGAAATAATGAGTAATTACTGTAGCCTTCAGTCTCACGGTTTTAGGCTAGTGAATAATAGTTGCACATAATGCATAAGGATATGTGGATGCAATTCATTGTTGTCTGTCATTAGATAAAATAAATGTAAATAAAAAACTATAAAGTTCATAGAAGGGATCATGTTCAATAATGATTTTAACACTAATTACGAATGACCTGAGCTAGCAGAATTAGTTAGCAAGGAGCTCTCTCCAGATGTAAAAGTTTGCAAAGGTTGCGCTGCCTATTTCTAAATGACATTAAACCCAATAGTAGACCTACGTACATCTCATAGCCTAGGTAGGTTATGAGAGGTGCAAGTGAGCAAATCAACTTGATATTAGCCTATTATTATGTGTTACCACAGAATCACTTAAGCTAAACTAGCAGCCATGTCTCGCTGTTTATGGCACGACAGTTGTGCATATGTGTGTGAGGAGAAAAGACGCACAGCCACAGGCTTGGGGAGGAGGCACTAGAAGCATGCCTTGTGCACACAAACAAGAACACGGTCATTCTTAAAAGTATTGATACTAATAAAATTAGGTATTGTGACTAATTGTGCTAATAGCTATTGTGTAGCAGGTAGACCTTCTCTGCCTGCTATTTCCCCATAGCACCTGCAAGTACTAATGAAGGGGGGGCATAGGCATTTGATCAATCTGGCACCAGTGGAGTGCTACTTAATGTTGAATGTGATGAGGTGTCTGCGTGGAGTTGAATGGGGAGCAAGTAGACCTGCTTTAAAAGCCATTTATACAGGGCTGATGAGATCTGTATTTGACTATGGGTGTGTAGTGTATGGGTCTGCTGCTAAAACATCACTTAAGAAACTAGATGTAATTCAGAACCAAGGTTTGAAGCTATGCTGTGGGGCAATTAAGACCACGCCAGTGGCAGCAGTCCAGGTAGAGATGGGAGAGATGCCTCTCTATCTTAGAAGAGACCAGCTGTCTCTTGTGTATTGGACAAATCTAAGGGGTCATAGTGAAAAACACATGAGTCAATCAGTCTTATGGCAGTGTCAAGAGAGAGAGGGAGTTACCTTATTAAAAGTTTTGGTTGGACAATAAAACAAAAGGTAATAAATATGGGAATCAGTGCTCTTGAAATAAGCCCTACAGTGGCATATCCTGTTGTTCCTCCTTGGCTGATGTCAGAGGTTCCAGTAGACTTGGGCTTATTAGAGGAAAAGAAGGATGTTGAAGTGGATCATTACAGGGTCCAGAGTTACATTGCGAGCAAATATAAAGAAGCAGTCATTTTATATACTGATGCATCTAAGCAGACTGATAAGAAAATGGGAGTTGCTTATGTTATCCCTCAATTAAACATTGAATCTGGAAAGAGAATCAATGATGATTTAGCTGTATACACAGCAGAAATTATAGGAATATGGATGGCCTTATTGTGGGTAGAGAGCAATAGACCTAAACAAGCTGTGATTAAGTCAGACTCTAGCTCAGCTTTAATAAGCCTTAAACGTTGTCACTCTGAGTCTAGACAGGACATAGTATATGAAGTAATGCAATTAGCCAACAATCTGCTTAAGTCTGGTATTAGTACTACATTTATATGGGTACCAGCTCATATAGGTGTAGGAGGTAATGAATTAGCAGATAAATGTGCAAAGAAAGCAGCAGGGAAGTCTGATATAGAGTTGAATATTAAATACAGCAAAGCTGAAGTCAAAAGTATAATCAAAGCTAAAATAAATGAAAAATGGCAATTTGTATGGGATAACGAACAGTCTGGAAGACACCTGCATAGTATTCAAGGAAGGTGGGGAGGAGCAGGAATACATGCAGAAGCAAGCAAGAAGAAGATGTGGTGTCCAGAATGAGGCTAGGACATACAGGATTAAACAGAACATTAGTTACCATGAAAAAGCATGTTGATGGAATGTGTGAATATTGTAATAGTCAAGAGACCATAGAGCATGTAATTATGTTTTGTCCTGAGTACCATCAAGCCAGACAAAGATTTATCTCACAACTTGGTGAAATCCAGATGACATTAAATTTGAATGATATACTGCAAAGAGAATCAGGTGAAATTTGTTTTCCCTTTTGTTTTCTTTTTGAAGGTCACTGGGTTATTTAAAAAATTTAGGAAAGTGTAGGATGACCATTTGATCCACACTCCAGTCAGATGGTGGCGGTAATGCACCAAAAAGCTGGTTGCCAACCGCCATATAAAGAAGAAGAAGAAGAAGAAGAAGAAGAAGAAGAAGAAGAAGAAGAAGAAGAAGAAGAAGAAGAAGAAGAAGAAGAAGAAGAAGAACAAGAAGAAGAAGAACAAGAAGAAGAAGAAGAAAGAGTGGCAGCAGCCAGTATCAATGTAGACTCCACTGGTGTAGCCCCTGTCTGCTACCGTCAGGTATGCTGTCTCCCCCTAAACATTTGTGGTTTTATGTTATGTATATTGTGGTGTGTTTGTTTAATCTTCTGTGTTCTGTTCTTTTAGGCAGCACAGTCATGCTGATGGGGAACATGGGTCGTGCTGCTGTCTTGTCTTGGTTTTGCTTTGGTTATTTTATGTTTGGTTTTTGTGTTGCCTGTCTTGTCCTTCTGTTTGTAACTTTTATGTTTATTTAGTAGGGAGGTGGCTCTGAGGGGGGCTACTCTAAGCATCCGTGTGGTTTTGTGTATTGCTTATCGCTTTGCGGTGTGCCTTTGCTGTGTAATTGGTGAGCTTTTCTTTAATGCTTGCATGTAAAACATTTGTGTGGACGTCCATAGTTGCCACCCTCAGATCTCCACTTCCCAACTTTTGTGTATTAATAAATCTTTTGCTTTGCTGGAATTCATGTCTCCCTTGTGTAATATTTGAACCTACGAGCTGTGTCTGTTTAGAGGTACGATCTCTTAAAGATTCCCTGATGCACTAGGCCTCAGGGTGGCGTAGTCAGGCTACTGTGATTGGCCCCTTGGCCCTTCCTATGTATCACCCTGTTACATTCTGGCGTAAGTCGGCAGGACACATAAGAGACATGAATTCCAGGTATGTTAATTTGTTGGCAGATTATTTTTGTGGTTCTTTGCTTTTTATTTCTAAGACAAGACAGCAGCCGGCCAGGAGATTATGGATCTGGAGAGCTCTACCGACCAGCCTTCCTGTGGACCTCTCCTACCATCCTCAGGCTCTCTGGAAGTTTTTGGTGCCTCCTCTGGACCAACCCTGTGCAGACTGAGTTGCAGGAGGAAGCCTACTTGGCGACCACTGGTGTGGCATTGGCCTACCAGTTGGCAGGGATGTGACTTATGGACAGCGGCAGTCAGACCACCGTGTCTCCACTGAGTTCTGGATAGCGGTGGCTGGACTGCCGGGTCTCCTGTGTTCTGGATAGCGGCGGCCGGACTGCCGGGTCTCCTGTGTTCTGGATAGCGGCGGCCGGACTGCCGGGTCTCCTGTGCTCTGGATAGCAGCGGCCGGACTGCCGGGTCTCCTGTGCTCTGGATAGCAGCGGCGGACTGCCGGTCTCCTGTGCTCTGGATAGCAGCGTCTCCTGTGACTGGACTGGGTCTCCAAGTATTTGGTTTTAATGCCAATAGTCATGTTTTAATGTTTTTAGCTTCTGGGCTCTGTATATTGGGGACCTTTTTATATGTACTTTTACCTGTTTCCCTGTTAGTCCACTGGGTCCCCTCTGTATCAGGGTTGGGTCCACTGGCCAGGTCTTCTGTGCCCCGTTAAGGGATTTTGACGTGCCCAATTAAGGTGTCACCATGTTTTAATTTTGTTCTGTGCCTTAGCTCCCTGGTTTTAGACCAGGGACAGTTTGTGGTTGGCTTGTCGTCGGGGCGACGACAATTAATGGGGGGGTGGATTGTAGCAGGTAGACTTTCTCTGCCTGCTATTTCCCCATAGCACCTGCAAGTACTAATGAAGGGGGGGGGGGGGGCATAGGCATTTGATCAATCTGGCACCAGTGGAGTGCTACTTAAGAGGGGCAGCAGCCAGTATCAATGTAGACTCCACTGGTGTAGCCCCTGTCTGCTACCGTCAGGTATGCTGTCTCCCCCTAAACATTTGTGGTTTTATGTTATGTATATTGTGGTGTGTTTGTTTAATCTTCTGTGTTCTGTTCTTTTAGGCAGCACAGTCATGCTGATGGGGAACATGGGTCGTGCTGCTGTCTTGTCTTGTCTTGGTTTTGCTTTGGTTATTTTATGTTTGGTTTTTGTGTTGCCTGTCTTGTCCTTCTGTTTGTAACTTTTATGTTTATTTAGTAGGGAGGTGGCTCTGAGGGGGGCTACTCTAAGCATACGTGTCGTTTTGTGTATTGCTTATCGCTTTGCGGTGTGCCTTTGCTGTGTAATTGGTGAGCTTTTCTTTAATGCTTGCATGTAAAACATTTGTGTGGACGTCCATAGTTGCCACCCTCAGATCTCCACTTCCCAACTTTTGTGTATTAATAAATCTTTTGCTTTGCTGGAATTCATGTCTCCCTTGTGTAATATTTGAACCTACGAGCTGTGTCTGTTTAGAGGTACGATCTCTTAAAGATTCCCTGATGCACTAGGCCTCAGGGTGGCGTTGTCAGGCTACTGTGATTGGCCCCTTGGCCCTTCCTATGTATCACCCTGTTACATTCGCAACACTTTTGTAGTATCGGTGCACCGTGCAACACTAAATTAGACGATCTCTGACGTTAATCAACCCCCTGTTGAATTTTCACATTGTTGTTGTTTTTTCCTAGCCTAGAAATCTAGACGCACCCTAGCGGCAGCAAATTAATTTGCTCAGCCTGTACCGCCTAGTATCAAACCATAGGGATTTCTATTGGCTGACGCCGTGGACGTCATCCAATCACAGCGCTCTATTTTGTTAGAGTCTTAAGGCGGGCTTAACAGGATGGCGACAGTCCTGCGACAGTGAACAACAAGGAAGGTGGCTATGGCAAACGAAGAGCGGTTGTTTGAATCGGCGTTGGCGTCAACTTTGGAGGAGTTGGACTTGTGCTTTTCTTTGAAAGTTGAGCAACACCATGCACTTAAGTCATTCCTTTTCAAGAAGGATGTATTTGCCGCTTTGCCGACCGGATAATGGATATGGTCGTGAAGGCTGGCCTATTGCATGCCTAGGCAGTTTGAAAGACAATTCTCTGCCCTCCCTTGGATTAAGCGAGGTGAATGGCTCGATTCCAGACTATACATTTCAATGATATAGGATGGCCCGCCAGGCTAGTTTTTTTTCCATTTCACCTTGCTTGCAGGCTAGTATAATTAAAATTGAAGACCTTCGTTTAAAAAATTAAGACTTTGGCAACGGAATTTAAGACTTTTTCAGACCTTAATTAAGGAACATGACATTTAAGACCGTTTTAAAGACTTTTAAGACCCCGCGGCTACCCTGCATTATGTCAGGAATACCAAAAGTACTTCTATACGGCTCTGGGCTATACTTCCCTGTCCATAACTCAGAATTGGCTGTGCCACATTTTCTTTTTCCTATGAACAGCACACAGTGATTTCCAACAAGAGCTATGGATCAATTCATACTGGATTTGTCCTTTAAGTGATTTGTAAACAAGGAGTGCTTTAGGGTCAATCCGGTAAATCAAAGACAATGACTCAATATTACATCTAAATTAGCCCAAAACATTTAGCTCTGATCACTCAAGAGACACTGACAATTGTCAAGAACAAAAACAAAATACAGAAAATACAGTATACACCAGGGGTATTCATGTTATGGAAAATTTCCTCAAGCAAAGGTCCGGAGCATCATAATGTTTAGGCTATGTATATGTATGTATGTATAATATATATACAGGGGCGGAGCCAGAGGGGTGGCTCCAGGTGGCACAGGCCACCCTTGAGATTCGATTGGCCACCCCAAATCTTGCAGCAGTGTGAAGTGTCAGACGTCAGAAATGTAAGTGGGAAACACACTTGCCTTTATTGGCCTGCGGCACAATTGAACTGCGAAACGAAAGGTTTCCCCGATCAGGAAATACTCCTTAATACGCAACTTTGTGTAGGCTTAACAGAGGTAGCCTAAATATCGTGCCTATGACGATGACAGCTTTAAAAAAAAAAAAAACATTTATTTCACTTGTCTTTCACTTGTCTGGATTGAAGGCAGAATGTGGGCTGTTGCGCAAATAGATGAATGAGGGTCGGGAGATTCCGTTAACAAAAACCTAAAGTTTTGCTAACATTTTCTCCATTATTATCGTAAAATATGTCTCCATGCAGGGCAGGGCTGGTAATAACCTAGGCTAGGCTACTATATTTGGGGGGGCTGTTAGAAATTTTGGGTGGGCAACATAGCAAAGCTCTCAAATTGGATCAAAACTAACATAAACACAAAACAATCAGTACTACCTAGCTTGAGTTGCTGCAGCCAACAGCCAGGGATAGGCAGTATGTCTGATACATGTATGTAAAATACAAAATAGTATGTGGTCATTTTTATTTTATTTAGTTGGAAAAAAATGGCATCATATTTTGTATCAAAATACTTTATAGGTTTGTAGTTTAAAAATAGTGCCAAATTATTTTGGTAAAACCAATAACCTACTTTTGGTGATGTGATTATAAAAGTGCAAAACAATGAATGCAGCACTGGTGCTGACTTGTAATTTGCCCAGAGTTGTTGTGATCAGAATATTGAGATTCAGGTAGATAAGTTTCTTGAGAACTTCATCCAATTCAAACACATGGAAGTCATCCAATTCAAACACATGGAACCAGTTATGTGGTTGCCCTGCAAGAAGTTGCACCATGTGCAACGTGCACAATGTTTGCACACATCCACAATACACTCCTTCATACCAACCTCAAGTTTGAACTGAAACTGATGATTAATCGTCTAATTGGAAGACATGGAACCGGTTATGGTTGCCCTGCAACAAGTTACCCCACGTGAAAATTTAATTAATAATTTGCCCAGACTTGTTGTGATCATAATATTGAGATTCAGGAAGATGAAATTGCTCACATACACAATACACTCCTTCATACCAACCTCAAGTTTCTTGAGAAAATAAACAAATAGACAAAAAAGCAGGTCAAATTATTGTAACAGCTACAAAAATAGATGGCCATAGAGTGGGGGAAATGTCTTGGATGAGTATATTTTGTATATCTTCATTTACAGTAATATAATAAAATTGATTATATTTTAATGTAATGGAATTTTTTTTAGAACAGCATAGCCCAGTGACAGACAACTTAGATAATTAACTTTAATATGTTTGTATTAAATTTTATTCAAGTACAAAGACATTTTATGTGAGAGTAAGGTATTTGTGTTTTTTTGTCCTTCAATTTATGAGTATGGTGTTTGCATCTGGTTTCCCTAATGTATTTGTGCTAATTTCACATCTTGAGCCTGTTTCTGTTTATCTGGATGTTTTGCCTCATGCCACCCTTGAATCAGTGCCTCACTAGTGCCACCCTTGTTAAAAATGTCTAGAATCGCCACTGTGTATATATAATATTAGGATGGATGGATGGAGCCTAGTTGTAGATAGATAGATAGATAGATAGATAGATAGATAGATACTTTATTGATCCCCAAGGGGAAATTCAAGAAGATTGTAGGCCTAGGCCTAATGTTTAATGTGAAATAAAATAAGTAGCCTAAAAGGCAACATTCGAAATGAGGAGAAATAAGGCAAGATAAGAGTGATTGGGGAGAAAAACTGAGTAGCCTTGGCTATTTTAAAGATCTTAACGTGAACTTAAAATAAAATTTGAGCTGAGACAAGGCTGGTTCCTTGAACCCATTAATCAGCAAGTTTAATTTAATTTTTTTAGTTTTTTTTATGTTGACCCGAAATCCTGGAAACCCAGGAACATCACGTTGTTGGGCAGTGAATGCATGTCGGCTTAACTAGATTGTGGTGGATCAATCATATTGCCTTCTTAAATCGTAAAATATTCTGTGGTCTCAGTTCACTGTTGAATGGGCCTAGCCTACCCTATGCTTGCTCAATATGCTTTGTCTAGTAGAGGTGCTTCAAATTGGCGCTTTTAAAAATCGCCTGTCTCAGAATAGAAGAGGTCCAGGGCAATTCTGTGCAAAACTGTCACATCCATATTTAGCCTAGTTGGCGTTACGGACGTGACAGTTTTGCGTGGTATTGCCCCCGTATCGTTATATAAAGCTCTGTTCTCGCTGTCTAGCTTCCTCCTCTTTGAGCAATCGATGATTTGAAAATAACTTACTTATCGTTAACTTAGATATCCATCTGATTGTTTCTCGTCCCGTCTCCTCTCCTCGCTCGTTTCAGGCTATCAGTCTCTTCCCCATAGTAGGCTACTTTACTCACTGACTCGACTTTATCAGAATTCACAGATTTCACTGGCTGAGTAGCAGCAAGCGAAATGATGGTTCCTGAAGCTCCTGAAGTAAATGCTGTTATCCTAACCAACGAAACATTTAGCGCAGCTTTGAAATCTTACGTGAAAATCTAAATTAGGCTATTATGGTCTGGGTCCGGATAGGATCACGTCACGGTCCGGACTCGGATCGCGGTCCACCATTTGGTGATCCCTGGTATACACCATACAACAAATATTGTTGGTGAGTTAATCATTTTGGCCATGTCATTTTTTTTACTTTTGATGTATGTTCAGCCCATCTGTAAAATATCTTCATAAAACCTAGTGGAAATTTCGCCTCTATCATTTCTATGACAATGTGATTTTGTAGCTTTCATAGCTACACAGTTTGATGTTAACTGTATAAAGGTTGAATAATTTTAGTGCAATAGAGGCCTACCCTTTATAAAAAGCCCACCAATAATGCTCACCACAATTGGAAATAATTTAAAATAAGAGAAAATTACCCCAGCTTCATGGATGTTTTGGAACCTCCAGCCCTCGTAACAAAAAGCCTTCTTGACCTTTGCGGATTCCACAGCTGTCCATCCGCAGAGCGTTCCACAGTGCATAACGTAGGCTGCAAATAAAAAGCAAAATCAATCTATCAGTGTGGTAATAATAGCTCTGAAACTGACACTTTCAGTCATTGATTTTGATTAGCTGAAACGTGTTCCTTTCTGTTGTAATTCCCAAGTTACACAAAGTTACACAAGGTTACACATCCTTGTGTACACATCCCTACACAAAGAATGGTAAAAAATGAAAGTTGTTACAAGCTGTGGCCAATGTTCCACTTACCATTGTGTGACAGTCTACATGAACTATTTATTGGTGTAGGGGTGTCTTTATAAAACCATCAACTGTGCATAAGTTAAGACAACCAGAGGAATACAATAAATCATCTGTTGGAAATTGATCTTAATGCCTCAATTAAAAAATGAGGAAAAAATCCAACCTTTAAACACACCAATATTCTTTGTGAATGAACCAGGTATCGTAAATTAATAAATGTTATTCCTTAAAATACAGGGGGCATAAGTAAGGAACCCCTATGTTAAAAATCCCATAGAGGCAGGCAGATTTTTATTTTTTAAAGGCCAGTTATTGAATGGACTCAGGATACTATGCATCCTGATAAAGTTCCCTTGGCCTTTGTAATTAAAAGATAGATAGATAACCCCACATCACATACCCTTCACCATACCTAGATATATCATGGTTTTATATTAGGCTAATAGCTGGTTTGATTTGCATGCTACAGATTCTATTAATTGCAAAATAAATGTTGACTGGTAAGTTATTCATGACTGCAGATGCTGACTTGCCTATTTCACGATCCCTCGACCGCAGCAACGCTACTTCCTAGTTTACCTGGGTTACAAGAATGCCCTTTCACTCCTGTTACAATATGCTGTAATTTATAGCAGGTTAAACAAAAGTGAGAACATATTGTGGGGAAAAATATACTTACCATTTTGGTACGCTGTTTGTTCAGCAATTTGATCTGATGGTCTAGCGTAGTCTTCCAGAGCTGCCGGCCTCTTTTCAGTGGAATTGAGCTGGAACCAGTTTAAACCAGTGGCAATAACGTTAGCTTCGTCATCTTGACTGACATCCCAAAGACATTTTAAAATTCCGTGCATTTTGGCTACAGCATGGCTTAACACCATTCAAAACATACAGACTAAAGCTGTATAAGGCAAAGTAAGCTAGCAACGTTAAATTGTCTAACGTTAGCTTTATATACAAGCGGCACAGCCAGTGATGTAACTTACAAGTAGCTAACATTAACTAGCTAGCTAACTTTCTGTGCTGCTTCGTCAGGTTGTTCAATGATATATTGAGTCTAAAAATATGCAAGAACGTTAGCAAATTACCAAAATGTTAATGTACCTTCTCTGAGTTTTCGTGGTGGCAAGTTCTGCACAATCCTTCATACCCACACACCGTTTCACTTGGTTTCACTGGGCGCCAAATCTAGACTGCATTTTCTGGTAGGAGTCTTCAGCACGCAAGTTTGTCACGTCCGACCATCATAGACCTCTGGAGTCTAACTTGATTTCTCTAACTTGCTAACAAGTCGCAAGTTAGCTCTGGGGTAGCAAAAATCAAATTGTGCCTTCTTCACGTACCATTGATTATAATATCTACTCTACCGAAGGTTGAAGACAAAAGTGTGTTCAGGAAAATGGGAAAAATCTGCGTCTCCGATTTAAATTAGTCTCCCTCTTGCCGAGAATTTAACAGGTGATCTCCTTATATGGGCATAGATGGTAGCTTTTTTTGTAGGCGAACTTCAGAGGTCTGTCAGAGCATCGTCATGTGTGGTGGTCACATCACATGGTTAGGCCTACTGTTTGCAAATGTGAACTTGAAAATATGTGCAATTAAAACAAATAAGCCAATGAAAATCATTTGAGAATTGTTGTACAACAGCTAGCGCTCTTACAGATCAGACTAATTTATAAAACAAATAGTTCTGGATGAGCATTACATTAGTTCACTTAGAGAGCTCTCTGATGGATAAGCCTGAGTAAAATATGAGATATATAAATTGAGCAAGTCTGAGTATTGTATAAGCCTTTGCTGAGATCTCTTTTGTAAATCAAAAAAGGACTAAACTGAGATGACTAGAATGAGAACGGTTCAAGCTTGTGAAGAGATCTCTTTTACAGAACTGATGGAGCCTAATCTGAGATTTACCAAAATTATCTGAAATGAGAATTGCATGAGTTTACAGAGAGAGCTCTCTGGTGGATCAGCCTGAGTAAAATATGAGATGTATAAATTAGACAACACTGAGCATTATTTAAAATATTGATGAGATCTCATTTGTATATTAAAAGGAGTCTACACTGAGATAACTTAACTCTTTTGCTCCAGAGACAAACCTGAGAAGCGGGAGACAAAAGCAATAATCTCATTTTTATATCACTGTGATCTCATTATTGTCTAGGAGAAACAACTGAGAAAGAGAGGAGCTCTCATTTTAACATTTTCTTTCCTCTGGGCTAGCAGCACACTTTATATCTATCCCCATTTACCACTAAACATATACAACTCTTACAAAGTTTATCTGATTCCCCATTATCCACAAAACACACATGGGGGTTTGGGGGCCAATATGGCCGCCCAGGGGTTTGACACCAGTCACATGACTGTCACATGACACTACATCCAATATGGATGCCAAGGGGGCGTGGCATTGTTTGACACCAGACACATGACTGTCACATGACTTTACATCCAATATGGCTGCCCAGGGGTTTGACACCAGTCACATGACTGTCACATGACTCACAAAACAATAACAATAACAAACAACATGTGGTGACAACCACATGGCTAATTTGCATAAAAAGGAGGCGTGGTTATGACGTGAGCTATGACGTTTCAGGGGGCGGGGCTTATTTTGACAGATAGTTCATGATAATAACTACTGACTTATATTTTCTAAGAAAACATATCTATTTATGTCAAAATCATTGCTTAACAATGAGATTACACTTAAGACAATATAAAACTGTGAAAATTGTATCATTTTACCAACATTTTACAACTGAGAAGTGCTGTTGAAAAAGAAAAAACATAGCGTGGGACAAGCCAAAATCAACCAAAATCCTTACCCATAGCAAATATTTATGTGATTTTAATCATTTTAACTTGTATTTTATTGGGTTTACTTGGTCTTATATTTATGCATATGATCTATAGTAACATTATTTTTTTAAAATTACACATGTATTTGTTGTTAAAGCAACTTTAGAACTGATTATATGTTGTGGGACGCAAAAGGCACCGATTCGGTGGAATGACTTGTTACTCCCAACACTGATTAGAGACCATTTTTTGGGCCTTCCATGACACCCAGTCTTAGCTGTCCACTCACCAGGTAGCTCTTGAGGCGGATGAACTCCACTCGGACGGTCATGTGTTTGGGGGTGTTGTGGCTCACTGCTTTGATGCACTCCACCAGGTCAGCGCAGAACTTGTAGCCCCCTTTGAGGACGCACAGCACCACCATGTAGTTGTCATCTGTGTCGTCCACCACTAGTCTGGCCAGGCACTCAGTCCTGCGGAGATAAATTTAACACGACAGATTTAATATCCTGTGTTGTGCTGTGTGTGTGTGTTTGTGTGTGTGTGTGTGTGTGTGTGTGAGAGAGAGAGAGAGAGAGAATCAAATCATCACCTGGAATAATGTATTTTCTTTTCAGCTAAGACATGCAATGCATTTTCAAGATTACAGAGAAAAACTGACATTTCATCATTTCATCCAGTGGAGATCAAAATAAACACAGTGGAGGGGAACTTAATGTGTGGGATGTGTTTGGCCTACTGAAGGAGGCATCCGACTATTGCATATAGCAAGGCTGTCCACACACAACACATCACTGATAAATTGGCAAAAGGGATACATTGTGAAAATTGATAAAGGGTTTCATTCTATCTGTTTTGTACGCATGTGCGTGCGTTTGTGCTTATGTGTATGCGTGCATTTGTTTGTTTGTGTATGTAAGTGTGTGCGTTTGTGTGCGTTCGTGCGTGTTGTATGGATTTGGCAGGAAAATGTAGCGCGGCTCCAGCTGAAACCTACCTGTCCATGATGACACCGTGCGGAATGTAGATGTTCTCCAAGTCTCCGTGGTAATGTTCAGGGTAAGTGAAAAGGTTTAGGTCGTAGCCTGGCCACTCATCTTCAAGCTACACCACAAATGAAACACAGTTTAAATATAATTCACTGTAATAAGCTATTGACAAGATAGTATTTCGTAGACCGTAATTTCAGAATGTTTGAACGAAGTCCATTAAAGCGTCAATGGCTAGGAATTAGGAAGGAAGAACTAGCGAAACAACGTCGGCTCGTCCAATATCATTAAGCAACTTTAAGTCAATCGTATATAGCTGGTGTAGCTTCATCTTCCATCACTAATATCGTTCACCAGAACAGTTTTCATCAAATTTGAAAGTTTACCACAATCCCCTGGTCTGTTTTAGGACTCCGGATCATTTTGAAGTCTGACATATTGAATCCTCGATTAACAGAGATCCTGGGAAACCAGCTAGATAACAGCCTACGGAGAGTGAACTTGATCAGCACTTGAGAATGCACTGACAAGGAGGAGGAGCAAGAGTCAGTAATTTATCCATATCCTGTGTAAAAATCTTCACCAGTTGTTTTCCCATCACTGGGTACATTTGAAAGACAATGTTGTCACTTTACCTGCAGTCTGTCAAATTTATTTAAAATCTCAGTACCTACCTTGTAGGCTACCTATTACAACCTGTCAGACTTTTTTTTACTGAATAATAAAGTACTCAAATTTCATCCAGGATTTCACATTTAATAGATTTGTTTTGTTTTATGTCTATGTCTTATAGACATTTTATATGCCATGTCTTTATTGTATAAACATCCCATATTTGAAATTCTATTCTGCCATTATAAGATGGTCTAGCAGGAGACTGAAATTGCAGAAGAGGGTTGCATCTACTTAGGCTATTTAGAGTTAATGAACAGCATGGGCCAGAGTCATGCTGAAGTTATTAGACAGGGGGTGCATCTTTTTCAGCCAATGAAAATCTTCTTGGATGAAAAGACACATACACGAAAGCATGAATGGAAATAGTTTAGTCCGTTCAGGGATGAAGTAAATGTCCAGCCTGGGGCATTGTGTGCTGGCACGTCTCTACCCAAAACATTTCACATGACCATTTGTAGCCTAGTTCGCATAGGCTCTACTAAGGAAAGTGGATGAGGCATTTAGAATTTTAACTTCATGGCAAATCATGGTCAACATATTCACCTTTACTATTGATACCATCATTAGACATATTGCTGTAGAACAATATCAGTAGCCTGGGTGAACTCAGATGAACCTGTTAGCAAATTTGCTAACTAAAACCAAAACAGAATAAAAAAAAAAAACATGTCACTAACAGAGTGACCTTTGTGGGCATTTCACTGGCGTTAGCAAGCAGGCACCTTCCTTCATCTGTGTTTTGTTGAATTAAGTCCACAACACCTCCAGAACAGTGTTGTCTGGTGTCCTGGACCCATCCTCCTCCACACTAATAATGGGTTTGGACACGTTACAAACAGACATCAATATAAATCACTGGATTTTTTAAACATGTGACAGGTAATACTTGAACTGTTGACTTATGAGTTATCTATCAAGTCTGAAGGAAATTAAATTGGGTTTACACACACTTTGTGTTATTGCAAAGACTTGTCATTCTTTTATTTGGAACAAAATGAAACGGTGACAATAATGACAAAAAGTATTCCAAGTTCAGTGGCAGTAACCCTCTTATTTAGTCCTACTGGTTCCTCCTGGTCAATCTCCAGTGTCTCTTGGGCTAGTTGCTGGCGATGTAAATGGTCTTGTAGCGCTCGATGAGATCGATGTCTCGCTCTAGATGCTTCATCTCCAGCTCAAGGCGCTCCTTGCGGTACTTCTTGGGAGTGGTGTCAGTGATGACGGACAGGCCCTGGTACTGATGATGCAGATCATCCCAGTTCCTCTTCAGACCCTATATGAGGTCAATAGAAATGAGCACTGAGGACTCTCAATATAAAACACACCAGCAGTGATGAAGTATCCGATCAAAAACCAGGACAAACCATGCATTTCTGGGTATTGGTTGTGTGTGTGAGTGTGTGTGTGTGTGAGGGGTTTGGCAAAAGGGAGTGTCACTGAATGACTCCGTATGAATCAGAATTGTCAATCATACACATGAAACACCTCTACTAGTTACTCATCATTGGCTTCCTGTAGCTGGTAAAATTAAATTCAAATCCATCACTCTGAACTACAGTTGACTGCCATTCAATGCTTTAGGTAGCTTTTGATAAAAGCACCTAGGGATGCACTGATTGAGACATTTTTGGGCTGATACTGATGTATATAAAATAACAATCTGGAGGATAACCAATGCCGATATCTTTTTCTTTGTTTGTTTACTTTGTTTTTGTTGTTAATTATACCCTTTAGTAGAGTGAAAAGAAAAATATTTATAAAAACATAACTGAACCATTTTCAAGTCATTCAGGCCTTCATAGCACACTATTGAATTGATGCAGCATAACAGATAAACATCAGCCACTGCCATCGGTAAATGTCATATAAATTTGCCAATAGCCGATGTCAGTAAACAAGGCCGATATTGGCTGTTACCGATGTTGGCCGAAACATTAGTGCATCCCTAAAAGCATCTGCTAAATAAACATAACCAAGTCAATCTGCTGATAGAACATAGCAATGGTCTGTGTGAAGCTCACTGTTGCATACGGCTCAATTTTGTATACAGATATAAGGACTACATTAGGCTGAAGAGTTGAAGATCTTCATGAATTATGCAGCTTCAATGCAGCATGTGTCATTTTTTATAGTAGGGAACCATCTAGACAAGCCACAGAACATGTAATGGAAAGATAAAACAATTCATTTGGAAGTAATGGAAGGTGATTTACATCAAAGTATAGTTGACCTATAAATAAGGAGATGTCTTGTAGAACACAGGATTGTGAAAGTAGCCTAACACTAAACACATTTTACAATTTTCTGCTTAGTTTTAGGTGGGGATGGGAGAGAGATATGATCATGGGTTAATTAGATGATTAGTCTGATGATTAGGTTGGTGCCATTTCTCATAGGCTTGAGTACATTTTTGTCAATGACGATATATCTCTTATATTCAACTCTTATTCTGTTAATGAATATATTAAAAAGATAGAGGAAAGTAAGTCTCATGGTAAGAGCCAGATGGAAAGAGAGAGGAAGAGAGAGAAAGAGAGAGAAATCTTCTTTTTAAGTTGGATAAAAGCATCTGCTAAATGCCTTTTATCTAACCCTTACCTATAATTCAATATGCATTCAATCTTAATTTAATTTTCAGGAATACAATGTAATTGATGGGTGGACACAAAAAAAGAACAATTAGATTGACAAACCAATCACCGTCAGCCAGTAGGTCTTTGGCATTCAAAGTTTACCTCCAGAATGCTCTTCCGCTCTTCACCTGAGAGCTGCTTCATGGCTCCCTGTTTCATGCACTCCTGGACGTATTTGTCATACTCTTCCTGGGCCCTCTTCACCTCCTCTTGCCTCTGCAGCAGGTATTCTGGGGTTTGCCCATAGTCCTGGACAGAAGGTGTTTCTTTTTAATTGTGATCTGAAGCCTTAGGCTAATCCAGTGACAACAACTTATTTTATGAATAGAGTAAAAAGACATTTATGGCGGTCAGTGAACAAAGGTTCCGAGTTACCAATCAGTACACATATGGTGCAGAATCAAAAGATAATCTGAGTGAACACACCTTTTTCTTCAGATACTTAGGGACAAGGCCAGATTTCTCCATCAGGTGCTTATCCCCCTTTTTGGTATCAACATAGATGGGCTGTGGTTTCCGAGGCACAGCCATGATGCTCTCAATAGCATTCGTTTTCACAAAGTCCTTTTTTGTGTGGATGCCCATAAGAGGCTTGTCAGACTTTGGTGGAACTCTGGGTTTCCGTGGTTTAAACTCATCAACCGAGTCAAAAAAACATTTTTCTGAGGAAATCAAACAGAAATGGTTGTAGCTAACATATGACAAATAGGCTAAACATGTATCAGTGGTTCCAAACCTCTTCTGGCTCCCCTTTGACAATTAAAATAATTTTGGGAGCCATCCTAGATGCAACTAGGAGCAGTCTATGAGTTTGATGAAGACACTAGAGTATGAACCTATATGCTTACTTGCAGTACTTTTGACCTCTTTAGAGTGTTTATGGAGGTATTTCTCAGGAGAAGGCACCTCTACCTTAGCAGGACCCATGGTCTTGTTTGGTGCTTTGTTTGTCTGTTTCTCAAGCTTTACTTGTTCTCTGAACCTTGACATATACCTTCGGGATTAAAAAAGTTAAATGCAATTATGCAACATAAATTTAAAGTCATGTTGTAGACAACATACAAAATATGTGGGAAAAGCAAGACATACCAGCCAGCCGTTGTTCATAACCAGCTAGAGCTAACCATCAAAAGCTAACTGTGATAACGTGGTCTTGACAAAATGTAACACAGATCACATACCTGGGTGGTTTCTCAAATTTAACCTCCTCTCTCGGAATGAGGTTGTATATGCTTTCCGGTGGGTACATAGTACCTGCCATGCTGCTTGTTTACAAATTACCGTCCAAAAGGCGCAGTAAACTAAGTAAAAAAAGCCTTTAGCTAAGTTACATGAAGATTCGGTTCAGGTTCACCAAGAATGTTTTGTTTGACAGCAGTTCCCAAGCAACTGTTGCTCGGCAACGGAAAAAGATTGTAACAATGTAACCAAAGACGGTTGATAAACTAACTAGACAATCTTTGATGTAACTTTCTATGCTACATTTTCATCAATTTGTGGTAGATACCGACTATAATGTTCCGGTCTAAAACCGGCAGTTCGTTTTTTTGTTTGTTTTTGATGCATTATCTGACTGAAAATAAGAAACGAACACTAATTTTGGTCCTTTTTTCTTCCCGTAGTAGCCTACGTCACGAGTGTTTGACACAGTCTATGGTTTGACATGAGACCGACCTGGACCGACACATTGAGGCAGCGTAGCCTAGGCTACTGACAAAATTATACAGTGGCGGTAACGTTAGTTAATGTTAGTTAACTAAACAACAACGCGACATAGATTGGAGAAATGCAGTGAAAGTTAACACATTGTTGTTACGGCTGATCATCCCCATTGCCTCCTGTATATCGCAGCTTAACCGTTAACATTAGCAGCGAACTACCTGAAGTGTTCATTGAACGTTGTCCTCCACGTTGCTTGTTTTCTTTGTCGGGTGAAACATAGAAATGATAGCAATCCAGAGAATCAGCATATTTCAAGGGCTCCTGAATGTTGCCAAACGACAGAATGTTGCAAAATGTTGCATAGGTCAGTCACTCACAAGTTACCGATGTCTGTACAAAACAGCATGGCTGGCCACATGTACTGCTCAACCATCAGAGAGGAACATTATCATAATGGGTCCGCCGGGAGCAGGGAAGACCTCTGTCGGCCGGATGCTTTCCAAAAGACTAGGTATGCCTGCTATCGACATTGACGATGACGTCCTAGAGAAAGCATGGCTCATGCCTGTGGCAAAGAAACTTTATCAGGTGGGTGGGGAGCGGTTCCTGGAGGAAGAGGGTCAGACCGTGTCAGACTTCTCTGCCTCCAGGAGTGTGATCTCACTGACTGGCTCCAACCCACTCCACTCAGCTGCAATGCAGCATCTCAAGAAGAACGGGCTAGTGGTCTACCTGGATGTAGACACAGACGACATCATTCAGAGGCTCACCAGAATGAAAGTGAACAGAATTGTGGGCCAGGAAGCCGGTACACCCATGACTGACATACTAATGTACAGGAAACCTTTTTATGAGAGATGGTTGGACATTAGGGTGTTCTGTGGGAAAGGGGATACCATAGAGGAGGTGACTGAGAAAGTGCTCAGAGCTCTGAACAGGTACGACGACTCTGATTCAGAGACGTTTATCTCAACCCGGAGCAGTGTGACAGGTGTGGGTGGATCAGAGGTTGAGCCCAAGTTCTTTAGTGATGTTGTTGTGGAGGGACTCGCTCCCAATGGGGGGCTTTATGTGCCCAAGGGGGGCTTCCCCAAGTTGGAACCCCAGGAATGGAAGCGCCTGGCTAAGATGTCTTACCCCCAGAGAGCCTGTGCCATCTTAGAGCAGTGCATTCATCCGACAGACGTGTCCCCCCTGGAACTCGGACAAATGGTTCGGCGTGCTTACGGCACCAACTTCTCCAGCGAGGCCATCGCTCCGGTCAGGCACCTGGTGCGCAACCAGTACGTGCTGGAGCTGTTTCACGGCCCCACAGCCTCATTCAAGGACCTAGCCCTGCAGCTCATGCCCCAACTTTTTGCCCACTGCCTGCCCCAGATGTGCAACTACCTCATCCTGGTGGCCACGTCCGGCGACACCGGCAGTGCTGTGCTCAGTGGCTTCGGCGGCCTGGATGCCAACGCCCGCCACAGGGTTGGTGTGCTGGTCTTCTTCCCCGAGCATGGTGTGAGCGAGATCCAGAAGCTGCAGATGACCGGCATCAGGGAGGGCAATGCCAGGGCGGTCAGCGTTGTGTCGGACTTCGACTTCTGCCAGAGGGCCATAAAGAGGATGTTTGGGGATGCTGGTGTGGCGGGGCACCTGGCGGTAGAGTACGCCACGGTCCTGAGCACAGCGAACTCTATCAACTGGGCCCGGCTGCTACCGCAGGTGGTGTACCACGCCTCCGCCTACCTAGACCTGCTCCGGGACGGCGTGGTGGCGTTTGGGGACCCCGTCGACGTGTGCATTCCCACAGGGAACTTTGGCAATGCCATGTCAGCCCTGTACGCCAAGCAAATGGGTGTCCCCATCAGGAAGGTCATCTGTGCCTCCAATCTCAACTCTGTTGTGGCAGACTTCATCAACACGGGGCGGTACGACCTCAGAGGCCGAAAACTGATGCTCTCCCACTCGCCGGCCATCGACATTCTGAAGTCCTCCAACCTGGAGAGGTTCGTCCATCACATCTCAGATGGGGACAGTGGCCTGGTGAGAGATCTATACACCTGCCTGGAGAAGCGGCAGTACTTTGAGCTGTCTGCGGAGCTACTGCACAAGATAAATCAAGATGTCTGGGCTGGCTGGTGCTCTGAGGAGGAGTGCCTAGCCACCATCCGGCATGTGTATTCCCAGACGGGCTATGTCATGGACACGCACACTGCTGTGGCTAAGACAGTAGCTGACCGGCTTCAGGATCAGTCCACCCCCGTGGTCATTTGCTCCACTGCTCATTACGGCAAATTTGCTCCGGCAGTGCTGAGGGCTCTTCAGCGGGAGAGCATCCCCACAGAGCCCCTGGACCAGCTGCAGGGGTTCAGCTCACCTGGGACCGTGCCCCAGATGCACAGTGCCCTGCTCCAGTGCCTGAGAGAAAATAGGAGCCAGCCTCACAGAGTGTGCCAGGCTGACTTCCATGCGCTGACAGAGGAGGTGGAGGCCATGATACGAGATTCATTTCTGAATGTTCAATAAGCATTTGGTAGAGGGCAATTCCATGGAAAATGGACTTTTTGTCACATCCATAACGGCAGTGAAATGCCTTGACATTTATATGATGTGAATGATAACATTCATTGTTTGTGCAACTATTCTCATTTACATTCTTCAGCCAAAAATAGCAAATGCTCAGATTTCATGTAATCACTCACATCATATCATACCATCACATTTTATTGGCGTTATGGATGTTACAAAAAATGTAATTTTCCATGGAATTGCCCTAGAACTTATATACTAATAGTGTCCATAATCAAATCTGCACACCAGATGGCAGTATGCCCATACTTTTGAAATATAACTGGGAATGTGGGTTATAAAATGACACTGAATGCTATGATAATGAAGGTTGTAATGTGAAGTGAATCCGAATCACTCAGAATTACTGTTTGTTTGTGAATCAGAATCACAGAGTGCCTCAGAATTACTGTTTATTTGTGAATCAGAATCACTATTCCCACATGGTAGCTAAAAATAGAACCCCTTACTTTCTTGCCATGCAACTGGTGCACTGAGGTCATCCTCTGTGGGGAAGAAGGTGTGCTAAAAGCAGGAAAGAACTAAACATGTGAAATGGAGGAATCCATCTTCATAAAATGAAAGGACACTAACCGAAATAAAAGTGCATGGAAGCTGGATAGGATTTTTTGTAGAGCTCTTACAGTCACTAGGAAAGTTTTTTTGTTCAGAATTTCCCCAGAACTACCCCAGATGACAGTCCTACTAAGTTAACTATGGAAGTCAACCTTTGTCCCCGTGCAAGTTTGTTTTTAAATGAACCAGTAGATGGCAGTAGTGTACCATCAAAAGATGCTGCAGAGCATGGTTTGATGGCATAAGCGGGGCAGATGGAAGTGGAAGTGTATCTTAGTTTATCACTGTTAATAGCATCCTTCACAAACGATTCATTGAATTGTGAATCATATTATTGACTGAAATTTGATAAATAATGTTTAATGTGGTCTTTTTGTGGATGTCAGTATAAAATTTAAATTTTTGTATGATTTAATTGTATATAATACATTGGTTATTCATCAACAACAAATCTCCAAAGATTGTGAATATGATGCCTAACCATTGTTGTTGGAAACAAAATATTTTTAAAGCTGATGAAGTGAACAAACCACCCATGCTTTACATTTAGTTGCAGTACCAAAATGTTTGCGATTAATAATCCAGACAATAAAGACTAATTACTAAGTATAACCAAACAAGATATAAAGCAGTTGATGAGTGACACCAGCAAATAAAAAAACACAAGTTTAGGATGATAAAATAACCTTTATTTGGACATTTTCCTCAATACCACACTTCCTCTTGTTTGTAACATGTAAAGGTTTCTTTAACCAAATAAAAGTCCCTTTGTTTCTTAGAATTAAACCAATATGCCTCCATCTCTGGTAATGGTCCCGTGGATTTTATTTTTCATCTTCCAGCATAGTAAAGTTCATAACAAACATGGCTGACTTCATTGCCCCCAGATACCCACGAAACAGGAGAACAAAAATATTATAATGTTCAAAATGCTTTATGTACAGGTAACACTCAGGTATTAAGAGACTAAAATGATATTGGAGTCACATTTATACATCAAGCCAGGACGAGACTCTGCGCTCTCAACCACAATACTACCAAAGATGAAGTGCCAATCTGTGAGGGGACATTCAAGCGGTCAAATAATACTATGCAGGAATGCTACTATTTCTAGTTTTCTGGTCGCAAATGGTCTGCCAACATGCACAATGACCGCAACAGCATTCAAAGAGATCCATAAATGAAAAAAAGAACAAAAGAACATGTGCCTCAACAGCGTTCACACAATGGAAAGTTACAATAGCAAACTCTTTGTACATCATACAGTTTTGTGTAAAAGTTTCAGATGGTCAGTGGTATTTGTGATTCTGAGGGATTGGCCGGTAATGTACTGTATCAAGAATACACAACCGAAACAAGTGTACATAAATGACCAGTACTGTAGATGTAAGTGCCTATGCCTTGTGGACCCCATACATTACTTTTGTAGTATCTGAATACATGGCCCTGAAAATAAATAATAATAATAATAATAAACATCATCCATGTAAACGTATACTTATCAGAATTGATTTATTCAAATACTGAATGATTGATATTTTATATAAATAGATCAAATAAATCTTTAAAAAATATGAGACACAGAGAATGAAGCATTCATTTGACCAAAAATGATCTATCCTCTGATGACTTTGATGTTCTTTCTCCCTCTCAGCATCAAAGTATATAATTTCCGACTTCTGCACAGTGGTAGACATTAAAATCCCTTTCAAAATCATGTAGTTTTTTTTTTTGGACTTGTCAAAACAACATTTCTAAAGTGTCTTGTACTCACACATTTGTCTGTCTGGATGGAAAACTTGAGGTAAGGTTAAATGACAAAAGAAAAGAATCTGAAGCCACACTTCAGGAAACCACTGGAACCCGTTAAAACACACCTGATATGGTCACTGGCATGGCACAAGTTATCAGTATCTTTTTTAAATAACACGATTGTTGAACATGCATCTATGACAATTTTGGTGAATGGAGACAATATAGTGTGTAGACCTATGAGAGTATTTTTTGTTTATCATAATGCGTAACTACATGTTTGTGACAACATAGGGTATTCCTCGAGCTGGTTAATAAATCTAGTCTTGTTTTCCCTCCATAGGTTGTGGTCATATCTTGCATCCTAAATGAATATTTTAAAAGGAGTTATTCAGTGCGGTACTCTTTAGATATGAAGTAAGGCACAGTGACTAAAACTAGTTTAAAGAATGCTTCTTTTCCTGGAGCACTGAATTAATACCAAACCAGACAAAACAAAACAATCCACTATTATAAACAAAAATGAAACCAGAACAACAGTCGTCTGGAACCGTCATGGTCTGTGTGGTTCGGTAACACACTTTTCTGACATCACTTCCCTTTTTTCATTGTTTTCCTTTTACGTGTTTCGGTGACCCTTCCCCCCCCGATTCACTTACACATACACATGAATCAACAGCTTTTAAAATACACACTTGAGGCTACACAAAAATGTTTCCAAGATTGAGACAAAGTTGAGCACAGAAAAACAGCTTAACGACCACCCATGTGTGTCTCCCATGTGTATCTTAATGTAGGAACCACAGACACAAGCACAGTCAAATACGTAAAGGTCCTCATGATGTTGGGTTAATATTGTAGGTGATACACACACATACACATTCTGCACAAAATCCTTTCCAATGCCTGTTCCTGAAATTTTCTCAAACCGTTCAAAATTTGCTGCTAAAACGGGTTCAATTCTTCTCCAAAAGAACCCCTCCCTGACCTCTGCAATAAATCATTCCAATCAGTCAATACAATTATCCCTTTATACATATCTCTCTGTTTGATTACCAAAACAAACATATCTACCTCTATATATCACAATTTGCCAGGAGTATTAATCTGACTTTCTCCCAAAAAGCCATTACTTCTAGATTCGCCTTCAACCATACAAACCCTCCACAAAAAAATCAACATTAATCAACAACGAAGAATGTACAGTCTCCTAAATTCTCAGGCAAACCATTTCAGCCTGCAACCACTTCTCCAACACCATCAGTTTCTCAGTGACAACCTGTTACTCCTCCCCAGATCTTTACCAATCATCTTGTTCCAACAAATACTCCACATTCCATCCCTTGGGGTTATGCAATTGCACCATTGTGATTTCTACAAATATCTTGAGTTTCTTGATATCTCTGTAACCCTTCTCCGAATCGGAACATTCCGTATGGAAACTCCATTTGCTATGAAGTCCTTTGTTCCCTGCTGTCCGTGGGCGCGCTCTGGTGGGCGAGTCAGACCCAGAAGATCCTCCAACAGTGTCTGGTTGGGGAGGGGGCAAAGGTGGATATGTTCATCGGAGCTGGAACCTGTTCAGAGACTGCCCCATTTTTCCCCGAAAAAAAAAGGGGCAAGCTTTCCTTCCGCTGGGCTGTAAAGCTGCCTGTTGTGACCCAGCCAGATGCCACACCTCACCTAACCAAGGTGGCCATTGTCTTGAGTTTAGATCGTTTCCAAGGAAAGGGGAAGGAGAGATGATGCTGCTGCCACTGCCGTCATAGGAAGCCGCTAGTTATTCACTGAGGAATGAGCTGGGGGTAGAACAACATGGAGGATCGGGGTGCCGTGACTGTAGCAACTGTAGAAGCGAGGTGGTGGTGGGGGGGGTGGGGGCGGTGTCAGGGGCAGCTTCAGGTGTCATTTCAGTGAGTGTGGAGATAAGAGTGGGTGAAAATCAAAGTGGACAAGGTGTCAATTCCAAAAGAACAAGGATGAGACTTGAAGATCCAGTGGCGTTGCATAATACATATAACTGGCGGGCTGGCTCTTGTGCTTGGGTTTGGATGGGGAGGTAGGGAGGGAGGGGAGTGGAGGGGTGGGGTGGTCAGAGGTCATAGATGGGAGGTCAGCGGCAGCAGACTAACCCTCCTCCTCGCTCTCCTCCTCCAGCTCCTCCTCCTCCTCGAAGAGCTTCTCAGGTAGCCGGAAGCACTCCTCGAAGAAGTTCACGAGCGACTGGCTAAGGTGTTGCCGTGTGGCCTCGTTGTGGATGTAGTGGCCTTCGTCTGGGTAGATCTGTAGGCACAGAGGACGGCAGAGCTTTCAGATTATATGCATAAGGGTTAAAACAGCAGGTGAGAGGGAACAGGCTTGGACATTTCGGAGTTTGAATAGGTGACCAGATGCTAGAAATCACCAACCTGGTAGACACCAAGCCAATACTCAACAGAGAATTAGTCTGGACCATCTCAGTTCACAGTTTCCTGTAAGGGCTGTAACCAGCAGTGAAACCAACTTAAGTTGGTACATTGCATTCAAACAAAATCTTTTCAGAAATACAGCACACATATCATTCTTGTAACAAAGGTTTTAAATGCAATTGTTCACTCAATTTCAAACTCAATTTAAAAGAAAATACATGTCCTGCTGTTTTATACTGGTTGTCTTGTTGTGACTGGTTCCTGGGAATTTGTTGATAATAGGAGAGTGTCCAGACGAATCCGCCAGAGCAAGTTTTTCAGATTAGTCTGGTCTCCAGGCAACGGGTTGTGTTGTGCTTATGAAGTCTGCTCTTCTGACATGTTCTAGGAGGCTTAATCTAGATCTAGATCATGGCTACGGAGCACATAATAGAAATGTAGTGTCTGGTCCTGGCTTTCTAACATTTTACACTAGGCTTTGGCAATAACTTTGGGATCAAGACCATTGCCATAGCGAGAGTTAATGTAGAAAACTGTGATCTCTTGAGATGAGAATAAGAACACAAAAAGACACCTAAAAGTTGTAGCAACAGCAAAGTAAACAACAGTCAAAAACAGTTGTCAAACACCAGGTCATCCACGATGAAAATCCCTTGTGATTTTTGGCTAATGCCTCAGAACTGTCATTTCTCCAGCACCGAACCATTTCACCAATTAACATTACACAGAAATTAATGACGGAGTTAGTCCACAGCCAGCACTTTGAAAGTGGGGCCTGTTAGCAGAATACAGCAAAAGGGAATTGGGTAGCGTTGCGTCTCATAATGGGATTAGTCTCCCAGTGAGTGCATGGTTCCTGAGCGATGCGTCTGTAATCTTGTTAAGTGAAATGAAGGCATTGTGTTTGCCGTAATCCTTCCACTGCCGAGTGCCGACCGCTGCCGAGTGCGGCGCAACATGAGAGAGAAGCTTCCGCAGAGCCGTGAAACCTCACAGACCTCCCACGTCCACCCCCGAAACCACGCCACAGATATTTACTCACAGCAGGCGCTCCTGACAGACTTTATGAACAGTCATGAAATTAAGAGCTGAAGTTCAAAGCATCTTTTCAATGTGTGTGGTTTTCCAAGCCTACATCTATCAATACTATACTGGGCTATACTATAAGGTCCCGCATCACACAGCTGAAATGAGCCAATTGATTCCGGTGTGGTGCTGCTTGTGCCGCTCGGCTCGCTCGGCTCGGCTCGGCTCTGCTCACTGTCTCCAGTCAGGGAGCTCTCTCACCGCTCGCTGTGCCGCAGCGCTCTCACAACGTACCTGTAGACTGTAGTTTGCCTTCTCATTTATAAGCCGGGAGATGAATCTGGCTGTGTGCTGGAAGTGGACTTTTTCTGCAAGTGGGTGACAGAGAGTGGAAGAAAGAAAGAGAGAAAGAGAGAGAGAAAGAGGGAGAGAGAGGGAGAGAAAAAGAAAATAAAAGGGAGGCAGAGACAGCGATGGAGAGAGAATGTGGGAATGTGAGGAAAAAATGAAAGAAAATGATGGGAGGTTGGTGAGTGTGAGTAATCACATATATTTCTCCATTTTCCTTCACTGTACTGTGAAATGTGGTTATAGAAACCACCGGCGGGTGGGGGTGTACCGTCTGCTGTGGGGTGAACGATGAGGAACGTTTTATCGATGAACAGGGACGGTCTGTATGAGCTGGGCCGCTCCGTCAGACTAGCCATCTGGGGAGAGCAAAGAGAGAAGTCTTTACACAAGGCCCAAATCTCCTGGAGAGTATTGAGACGCAAAAGGAGAGAAGACACAGAGGGGGAAGTCTACCTCATAGGCTCTCCTGTCAGGCTTGGGTGAGCCCAGGTACCTCTCCGAGAAAGCAGAGGCTGTGAGAGAGAGAGAGAGAGAGAGAGTTTGAAAGAAGAGTGAGGAAGAGACAAATGAGACGAAAGACAAATGAGCTATTAACAAATACAGCATTCATGTGTCTCTTAAGCACTTTTTCACATTAAGTTGGTCATTTATATTGTGTTGAAGGTGTGTGTGTGTGTGAATGTGATTTATTACTGTCTGAGATTTGTATTATGTTTGTCTAGCTTGCTTAATGTGTGGATGTTTTATTTGTTATCTGCCTGGCCAGGAGACTACAGATACAAATTAGCCTTGGACCAACTTAAGCACAACGTATCAAATGGTAACAATGAGTTTTAATATATTACACATGGTCCCTATAAAACAATAATAAATCAAATTCTAGTCGCTTATTCTCAGTCAGTGCTTATTCTCATGTACAGTACCCTACCTGCAATAATGAAGCTACATGCAGCATGAACAGGGTGAATGTGTAATTATGTACTCTTGTCTCCAGTGTGTGTGTGTGTGTGTGTGTGTGTGTGTGTGTGTGTGTGTGTGTGTGTGTGTGTTGTCTGTGTGTTTTTCCTGGATGCATATATTAACATTGACTAATATGGGTTACTTAAAAACACATACAGAGTCTCCGAGGACTTACTATGTACGAGACATCCTATTTATCAATCTTAGATTGAAATCGATAATGTGAGGCTATGCATGTCTGAACAGGAATGTGTAGTGCGGATATGGAAATAACATTCATTTTACAACCTCCATTTGAGGAGTATCTATGATGTATATCTATGCGTTTATTCTGTAAAGTGTGATCAGGTCTGTGTAATCTTTAAAATAATGAATGCTTCTAAGGATAAAAAAAAAGAGCTATCAGTTGTTTTCATCAAGCGAAGCTATTCTTTGGTGACTTAAAACCTTGAGCACACATTTGTGGAGGACTTACTTAGCAATTACTAAGGAACACTGGGATCAGTAATTCAAGCCATTGACCTTAGCTTTCCTGAATATGCTTGCACTGGATAATGGCTTAGTGTAACATTACTCTAATGTTTCCATTTGCTTAGCTCTGTGTGTACTCTCCCCCACACACACACACTCACTCACTCACACACACACTGCCCCTTCTCACTGCATTGCCATTGGCCCAGAGAGATGTCAGGGTGTGTGTCCATGTGTGTGTGTGTGTCTGTGTGTGTGAGTGAGTGCGAGTGCGAGTGTGTCCAAATAGTATCACATTGGGCTGATCTTAAAACAATTAGAGGAGACTCATCTCAAATGAGAGAGAGGTTGGCTTCAGCTCAATCTGACCATCTATTTGCTCACTTTGTTCATCCATCCATCTTCCCATCACTCACTCTCTCTCTCTCCTTCTATCTACACTTTCAAGTCACTCCATCACACTAGCCCTGTTTATTTGTTTACTCTTAAGTCCATTTTGTAGTCCATCCATCCATCTCTCCATGACAAGAGGCAACAGGCATACAAAGAGTAGTATTCACCATTGCTGATTCAAATCTATCTATCTCTCTCTCTCACACACACACACAGACACAGACACAGACACAGACACAGACACAGACACACACACACACACACACAGACACACGCCCTTGTGCCGCTCAGTGTACCATATAACTCAAAGTCAGTGATGGGTGATAGAGCTGCTCCACACTTCAGCGGTGACATCTCTGAACTGAGAAGGAGACTGGTGATGTATCCCCCATACACCTGCAAAACATACAACACACACACAAACACACACATTGTATAGCAGTTGTAATTATTCCTTTGCGCTCAGTCTTTAAATGGACCACAGAATACCTCCTCCATATCGGTATACATTCAGTTCCGTTTCAAAACACCCCCAACATACCCACAGGAGTAAATAACACTCAGGATTCCTCCTCCTCTGGAACCAACCCTTGAGGTTCACAAGCAAACAGTGCCTCCACACTGGTATGCTGTACTTAATCGTGTGAGAGAACCGTTCTAGATTGTGCTTCATAAGCCCTATGGGCTTGGGGTTGACTATTTTAACGGTGAGAGCTTTTATAAGCAGTTCACAGCAGGATATGCACATGCAGGCCCTGTCTGCAGGCACTATGGGACTATAAATGCAAAATCCCATTAAAAGTTCATTCAGTTGGACTGCATTGGAAATGAGATCCTGACAATGCCACTGTTAAAGCGCTCATCACACTGATGCGATTTGTTCTGCGGAGAGCTGGACGAGTGTGACAGCGAGTACGAGTGTGTGTGTGTGTGTGTGTGTGTGTGTGTGTGTGTGTGTGTGTGTGTGTGTGTGTGTGTGTGTGTGTGTGTGTGTGTGTGTGTGTGTGTGTGTGTGTGTGTGTGTGTGTGTGTGTGTGGAGACGCTGAACAGTATGCTGCACTGACAAAGGAATTAGCACATATGCAAAACCTGCAGCAGCCTCTATGTACAGAAGACACAGTGCTGGGGGAGACATGGTAAACACTGTGCCTAATGAATCACCGGAAATGACAAACTAGACTGGATTAAATACAATTTCACAAGATGATAGAAACCTTGTTAAGTAAATATTTGTCGCCATTTGTTAAGTAAATACATATAACTGGTCACTTAGCAGTGTTTCAGTGGATTGAATCACTATTTGAACAAACCTAAATGGACACAAGCTGCAGCTATTTTACACAAGAGAGTTATATTATGTGTTGGAATCTAGGACAGTCGTGCTGGCAGTAAGTAATCAAGGTGTGAAAAAAAAAAAAACCAGCCTAATTCTAAATTAAGAGCAGTGAAGCATTAAAAGCTAGCACACATCCACATGCTGGTATTCTGTGATTATCGCTCTCTAGCCTCTTTGATGAGTTTTCTATTAGATAATGATCAGACAGATAGAAAGAGAGAGAGAGAGAGAGAGAGAGAGAGAGAGACAGGTATGTCTAATCCTCACTGTAAGATGCAGACTGTCTGCAGGCCTTACCTGTCCAAATACTCCAATCCTGGTGTTGTCTATGTACGGCTCCTTTGATAATATGCTGGAAAGGAAAGTTTGGTAGAGACTCATTAAAATGGGATGTTCTTTTGGCACAACTGTTTTCTAAGTTTGCTAATAAATAAGACAGCTCAATGTAAGGGTCTCATGATTTAATAGTCTTTACCATCAAAGTAAAAAAACATGGGTACACTCCAGACCAGCAGTTAAAGAACCATGCACATTGTACGGTATTTATCCACTCTGACCATGCACATTGTACGGTATTTATCCACTCTGACCATGCACATTGTACGGTATTTATCCACTCTGACCATGCACATTGTACGGTATTTATCCACTCTGACCATGCACATTGTACGGTATTTATCCACTCTGACCATGCACATTGTACGGTATTTATCCATCTATCCATCCATCCATCCATATGGGATAGATCTATCTCTCTATCTATCTATCTATCTATATATCAATCTATCTATCTATCTATCTATCTATCTATCTATCTATCTATCTATCTATATATCAATCTATCTATCTATCTATCTATCTATCTATCTATCTATCTATCTATCTATCTAAGTCCCTCCATCCTGTACCTGAGAGCCTGGAGCTGGTCTTTCTCTTCGTACAGGCCCAGTCTGTGGTGGACCTTATGCAGCAGATCTGTCCCGTGGAAGCCACTGCCGCGTCCGTCGAAGCGGAGCACAAGGGCGCCGAAACTGCTGACCAGCGCGGTGGTCCAGTCCACCTGGAAGCGCTCCGACACCACCTGGCCGCCCGGCGTACCATCCCTGCCGGGAGATAGAGAGACCATAGAGCTGCAGAGCAGGCAGTGTGTGTGTGTGTGTGTGTGTGTGTGTGTGTGTGTGTGTGTGTGTGTGTGTGTGTGTGTGTGTGTTTATGGGGGGTGTTTGGAGCACCACCTGTCAGTGCATTTCTCCCTGCTGTGTGGTGTACTATGCATCGTGCTGACGCTAATGCAATTGCACTGCTCCTGTGTGTGTGTGTGTGTGTGTACGAGTGTGTGTGTGTGTGTATGTGTGTGTGTGCGCGCGTACGTCTGTGTGTGTGTGTGTGCGCAGGGGCCTCCAGAGACATGGCGCTGTGGTGCAGTGTGCACGTGTCACTGAGCGATATGCAGTGGAGCAGGAGGGAACACGGGAACAAATGTAGCCGATCCCTGGAGTCCGAAGGTAAACGCAGAGACACCGAGATA
>NC_063204.1:23118653-23121153 GCF_017589495.1 Alosa alosa
GCTTTTTGGTAATGACTGCAGGTAAAGAGCAAGTCTTGGTTTGGACTGATGAGAGCCACTGGACCAAGTGGTTGTGTTCTCACATCTGCTGGGTGTCTTCACTGAAGGCCAGCACCTGGGTCACGTCCCACTTCCCTGACGTGACCGTCTGCAGGGAGTCTGTGCTGGTGTTGGGCTGGGGAGGAGACCATATACATGGGTCAGCATGGGAGACATGACTGGACATGAACCAACCACGGGACAGATAGCATTTGTGATCATGTTGACAATACAGGGGTGTGTATTTATATGTTGTGTGGTATGTACAGTATGCGTGTATGCGTGTATGTGTGTGTGTGTGTGTGAAGATCGAGTGAGTATATGAATAGGTGTATGCTCTCTCTTTCACACACACACACACACACACACACACACACACACACACACACACACACACACACACACACACACACACACAGTCTCTTTCAATATATGTGTCAGTGTGTAAGAGAGAGAGAGATAGAGAGAGTGTGTGTGTGTGTAGCTCTGTCTGTGTCATATCTCTGACCTGTGAGATGGACATGGAGATGTGAAAGAAGCGTCCGCTGCCCCCCAGAGGAAGGGCTCTGATGAAGAAGAGCTTGAGGCCATCCCTGGAGAAGACGGGAGCCTCGTTCTGGCATGGGTGAGAAAAAAAAAGAGAAAAAGACAGCAGACATCACTCCATTCTCCTCTCCTCTGTCCTCCGCCCCTTTGGCATCTACTTGCATCATTAATCTGAATCACCTTCTAACTCCAGACAAATACCTCCTTGTTATATTACCTGCTGGATGAAACCTCAATAATTAATCAAGGCAGAATTAAATGAGTTGAGTTGACAGAAGGATCTGGATAACGATGCACACTGTGATGTGCAGAGTGTCTTCTCTTTAGTGGGAGATTTATCCAAAGTGACACTCTAGCTCATAGAGTAATGGGAGAGATACTTGTCTACTTATCTACACTGGTGCTGACCATGCTTTGAACTCATTGATTTTCATTGTTGTGTTATAATGATCAAAGTTTAAAACACCTATCAATAATCAAGTGTTAGCAACACATACCATGGCATTGTTAGAATGCAAAACATACTGCATGCTGGTCTGGTATGACAACAACCTAATCTTGCCTAATGTTTATAAGCGATGTTACCGCAGCAATCATACGGTGATTGTAATGACCATACGGGCACTATCCAATTATGAGAGTACATTTTAAGACGCCAGCTGTGCTGCTGTCCTCTTAATGTACATGAATGTTCCTTTGAAAGCCAGAGCCAGCCATAAAACTGTGGTGTGTACAGTAGAACTCATCTTAGTGTTTTTCTATTTACTGTAGATTAGCAACATTAATCGGAAGTCATCTGAAAGGGGACATGTTGCCAACACACCAATATTTCTCTTTCAGTAGTGCAATCCCAGTGATAATCGTAGATAGTGAACAGCGTTGTTAGAAGAGGTCTTACCTGTCTGTGAAGCCAGCCCACACTTTCATCCTCATGTTTCTGTCCAACAAAAAAAAAGAGATGAGTGGTCATTACACCTCAATAAAATCAGCTCACAATCTACTCTATGGTAGTAAAATTGCTTTCCCTTTAATCCATCGGTAACTGCTGTAACCTCAGACCAAGGTTAACCACTTCCCCACTAAAGAGTAAATTAGATTTTGATGCTTATGCGCTCTTTGTGGCTACTCTACATTTAAAGCAGAAAGAAGATAAGAATATTAAGATGACCACTTAAGTATGAATGAATCAGATTAAAGAAGCAGGGCAGTCTGTGATCTACCTGAGATGGCCTACAACTGATATGCAATGTGTGTGTGTGTGTGTGTGTGTGTGTGTGTGTGTGTGTGTGTGTGTGAGTGGTGATTCACATACCTTGGTGCATACACCCGTGGTGGCCTCACACAAGGTAAGAATGGAGATGTTCTGAGCTCGGTTCAGCCAGTTCACTGCCAGCTTGGTACTAGTGGCCCACTTCACCATAGTGATGTAGTACTCCCTACACACAAACACACACACACACACACACACACAATTACCATGCACCATACACAACAACATTAGGGTTGATACCAAGTCATGATACACCACAAACTTATCCAGTTCCCTTTTAATCAATGTCTACAACACTTGGAGTTAACATCAGTCCTTGTGACCACAGTTCATATTCCACTCTGAATGGATATTGACACAGCACTAATAGAACTGTAGGTTTACAGTGACAGGTGATTTTAACAAGGCCAAACTCAAAAAGGTGAATTTTAACAGCATATCACATGTAGCACCAGAGGGGAGAAGACATGTGATCACTGCTACACTTTGTCCAAAGAAGGATACAAAGCACAATCCTCATGCCTAGATATAAAACAAAGGCTGAAATGTTGACCTCCAGCCATACGAGAGATCACACTCTGGGATGTGTTCAGACGCAGCTCTGAGAACATCAAATGTGTCTGCTGAAGTCGTAGTGAGGTTGGT
>NC_063204.1:23126153-23218653 GCF_017589495.1 Alosa alosa
CTGGCTCCTCCAACTCTCCCTCCTTCATTACCAATAACTAGCTCTTCACCGTGGACCCTTCAGGAGAGCAGCAGAGTGATTCGGGCCGGGCTCTGGCCCTTGACTGCTCGCATGGGGGAGGCCCGATCCAATCAGTGCGGAGCAGCCGAGGCGGGAGGGCCGGGTGCGGGGGACCTCCGCTGAGAGCCGGCGATGATCATCATGGGCCACGGCACAGCAGGCCGCCCCGGTGAACCGGGCTCAGCGTCTGTGGAGGTGACGGCGTGGGGTGGTATTAATGGCCCGCCTGCCAGCACTGGTGCACAGACGAGTCCTTTAGGCAGTGGCCGCGCGGTGCACACACTCGCTGTCTCGCTGTTCGGTCTTTTGCCTAGTTTTGATGAGGTCTACTTAAGACAGTAAGTTGAAAAGCCAACCTTTATGGTATCTTTGCTTCATTAAACCTCTAATGAGGCCTGTCAATCTCTCCCTCTCTTATACACATACACACACACACACACATACACAGATTGCACAGGCTGAAGAAACAACATATTTTCAACTGCCTATTCTGGCATTTTAAATGTGATCATGTTGTATATGTCCTGTACATACATCATTTCTGATCTGAAACACCATTCAGTCATATTTATTAACTTTTGTTGGCAGCCATGTACAAACATACATGTTACTACTTGATGCATTGTAACAGAGTTAGCCTAGTATGGCTAATCTAATCTGCAGCCCCATAGCAAATCACACATGTGATATACTGTAGCATCCACCAACATTAAGCAAGATGGAGGAAAAGCAGAGAGCAAAATACAAATGACAGACGGTAACATATCACACACACACACACACACACACACACACACACACACACAAAAACAAATACTTACCGGTACTTACTATAACGTTACTTACTTACACATAGACACAGACACACAAGTAAAAGGAAACTAAAACAGACACCAGTGAAATCTAAACTGATAGTCAGTCACTTGTGGAGTTACAGCAACAAACAGTGTACTCTCATGGACTCATTTGACTCCAACTGATCTATGTTAGAAACCCCATCTGCATACAAAATAGGTGGGCTGCCACAAGCCTTATTTAAAAAGTAGTTTAGCAGCAGAAACAAAGCTCTCCTCAGCAGTTCCCAAGACTTATTGATGCCACGAAACAAGAATGAACGAGGCAATAATGTTTAACCACAGTGCCTTTGGAACTTAGTGAAGCCCATGACGATTTCATCAAACAATTCATTTTGAAAATGAACTCTGCACATAACATGTCGCAGAGTACACCCACATCAGACACACACACACACACACACACACACACACACACACACACACACACACACACACACACACACACACACACAAGGATACAAGGAAGTTTATTGTCACATGCATATAGTTACTGGAAGTAAGAAATGCAGTGAAATTATGTCTGGTGTCAGCCTATTTGTGCATTAATGGGGGGGGGGGGGGTTAAAGTGCAGTAGAAGAGGGGTTTAGTAGATTAAGTGGCAAGGGCTGCATAAAAAAGGTGGGGAGGATTGGGATTGGGTGGGGGCACCAACAAGGAGCACCCAAGAGCAACAGGGGCAAGGAAAAAACTCCCTTACCAAGGAAGAAACCTTGGGGCAGATCCACGGCTCAAAGGGCTAACCCAACTGCCAGGGGTCTTGGTGTGTGTGTGTTGGGGGATGACAGGGGAGATGGGATAGTGTGCTGTGTATGTGGGGAGAGGGCAGTGTGCAATATGTGTGTTGGAGAAGCTTCCTCATGAGACAATGTGCTGTGTATTGGGGGGCAGGGACTTACTATTGCAAGCAGAGTTACTGTATGTAATGTATGTGAGTGATGACAGTGAAGATGTGTGTGTGGGGGGGAGGGGAGTGGAGCAGTGACTGTGTGTGTGTGTGTGTGTGTAGTGTGTAGGTGGGTAGGTGGGGGCAGTGTGCTGTAAGTATGTAGAGGATGTGTGTTGGAGAAGATCCTGAAGACAATGTGCTGTGTGTGGGGGGGGCAGTGTAGCAAGTATGTAGAGGAGGCTTATGTAGAAGAGTGCTGTATGTATGTGAAGTGATGACAGTGATGATGTAAGTGTGTGTGTGTTGGGGGTCAGGGACTTACCATTGCAAGCAGAGTACTGTATGCAATGTATGTGAGTGATGACAGTGAAGATGTGTGTGTGGTAGGGAGGGGAGGTGACTGTGTGTGTGTGTGTGTGTGTAGTGTGTGTGTGTGTGGGTAGGTGGGGGCAGTGTGTGCTGTAAAAATATGTAGAGGATGTGTGTTGGAGAAGATCCTGAAGACAATGTGCTGTGTGTGTATGTGGGGGGGCAGTGTGCAGCAAGTATGTGTGCATATGTATGTGATGTGGAAGATGACAGTGATGATGTAAGTGTGTGTGTGTTGGGGGCAGGGGACTTACTATTGCAAGCAGGAAGTACTGTATGTAATGTATGTGAAATGATGACAGTGAAGAATGTGTGTGTCGGTATGTAGAGGATGTGTGTTGGAGAAGATCCTGAAGACAATGTGCTGTGTGTGTGTGGGGGGCAGTGTGCAGCAAAGTATGTAGAGGAGGCTTACTGTAGCAAGCAGTGTGCTGTATGTATGTGAAGTGATGACAGTGATGATGTAAGTGTGTGTGTTGGGGGGGGGGTCAGGGACTTACTATTGCAAGCAGAGTACTGTATGCAATGTATGTGAGTGATGACAGTGAAGATGTGTGTGTGGGCGGGAGGGGAGTGGAGCAGTGACTGTGTGTGTGTGTGTAGTGTGTGTGTGTGTGTGGGTAGGTGGGGGCAGTGTGCTGTAAGTATGTAGAGGATGTGTGTTGGAGAAGATCCTGAAGACAATGTGCTGTGTGTGTGGGGGGGGGGGCAATCAAGGACATGGGTAGATGGAGGAGAAATCAAAAATAATAAATAAAAAGTGTGCAAAAGTTGGAGAAAGTCAGATATGTGTGTGTGTGTGTGTGTGTGTGTGTGTGTGTGTGTGTGTGTGTGTGTTTTTGGCGTGTGATGAAATAAGAAAATAAATAAAAGGTCTGTAGCATAGGGAGAGGGATGTAAAAGTGCTAAAAGTCTTGTAGGTGTGTGTGGGTGTGTGTGTGTGTGTGGGGGGGTCATGAGTGCTGAGGAGTGAATGAGTGCAAAGTCAGTATAATGTGAGTTCAGAGTTGGGAAATGTTTGATTGATAAGCACACACAAAGACATACACAGTGGCTAACACAAAGACCACACACACACACAAAGACATACACAGTGGCTAAAATGAACGCGATGATCAGATCTCTATAATGTTGTTTAGGCTCTTTGATTAGATTTATCAGGGAAATAAGAAACTTCTAACAAACCATTAGCAACTTAATTAGCTGGACTCTTTCAAGTCGCCGCAGAAAATTCAATGAAGCACAATATAGGCGACTCAAAGGGGGAATAAGATTGCAGCCACTTGCTTATTTATGAGGTGGCCTTTTTTTTTAAAGTCTTGGATCAAACTTTCGGCTTCCGTTGGGATCTGATGCATGGACCAGTTCCAGAATGTTCTGCTGATAACAACTCTCCATTGATGATGCAATTAAAATGGAATGCAGAAAATGTTTGGAGAACGTGTTCATATGTAAATGAACATCATCACTCACTTTCCCTTTGTGGTGATGCCAGCCCTTGTGCTTCCATAGATTAGTTTTGCGTGTCAGACTGTGACTTAGTCATGCTAGTTCTGGTACACTGCCATTAACATGTGGTGGTTTTGACAAGACTGTCAGACCATCTCTCCATTCACAGACATCACCTGGTAGCACAAACATATACTGCATGGCTACATGTGCACTGAATCCATCATCAGAGGAGATTCTGAAATCTCTCTCTCTCTGACCTGGCACACTGGTTCTGGGGAGAGCTGTGGAAGGTTCCCCTCCAGATGCCAGTCACATGCCAGGTCAGTCAGGCTACAGAAGAAGGGGTTCCAGGGGGTAGGGGGGTGGCGAGCGGTCTACCAGAGTGGTAGCTGTGTGGTAGCCACCGGCTGCCTGTGCAGCGTCCCAGGCTGGACGCTGGAGTGCTCTCTATAAGCACCGAGGAATGGGACTGTGTTGCTCTGCACATTCTACCACTTCCCACCGACTAGGTGATGCTGTTGCCGGGCGACACGTGGCCCTCGGCTCATCGGCAGCTCAGTGGCGCGCCGATGATTTTGGAGGCACACAGCACAAAAAGACAGATGCTTTAATGTGAGTCTGTGCATGGGCATCTACGTGTTAGTCCCTGTGGTTATATGCAGCTGCCTGCAGAGTGGGGGGCGGGTGGGGGTGTCTGGTTTTAAATGTGTGCTCAAATGAGAGGGAGGGAGACAGAGAGAAAATGAAAGAAAGAGAGAGATGGAAAAAAATGCAACAAAGGTCATTGATATGCCAACATGTCTTTTCATGAACGCATGCACATAATAGAGTAGAGGGCGTCCTCTCTCTCTCTGTGAGTCTCTAATTGCCCAGGTGATCTGTCAGAGCCAACATTCTCCCGCTCCCACAGTCCCACACACGGCTGCTGGGCGCCTGGCTGAATAATTCAGCTCACCCCCAGCCTCTCTTATTCATAAGGCCGCATGTGAGAAAGGGAGCCGGCCCGTCGGCCCAGACAGAGCACAGAACACACACTAATGAGGCCAGGACACACACACACACACACACACACACACAAAGACATGCACGCACACGCACAAATACACACACCTCATACACACACTGAATTGCATGCGCACGCACGCACGCACACACACACGCACACGCACAAATAAACACACTTCATACACACACTGAATTGCATGGGCACGCACGCACACACACACACACACACACACACACACACACACACACACACATACATACATACACACACACATACACACACACACATGTGCCAGCGAGTGATTGCACAGGTGAGAGAGTTTAACAGTGGTGGTGAAGAAAAGGTAGTGTGTGTGTGTGTGTGTTTGTGTGTGTGTGTGTGTGTGTTTGTGTGTGTGTGTGTGTGTGTGCATGTCTGTGTGTGTGTGTGCGTGTCTGTGTGTGTGTGTGTGTGTGCGTGTGTGTGTGTGTGTGTCTGTGTGTGTGTGTGTGTGTGTGTGTGTGTCTCTCTGTGCGTTCTGTTTACTGGTAAAGAAGGGCACTCAGATGTCATTGCAGAAGAGAGGCAGTGAGGCCAACAGGTGGACAGAGTCGGTTGTAGTTCTTATCCCGGTCAACAGGGGACAGCAGAGTTCCTATGAAATTTGTCTCCTTCCTTTCTCTGATACAGTACAACAAGAAACGTTGAACTTGCCAGCAGCACATAATGGCATCTGTATCTAATAAATCACCTACTGTGATGCACCCATGCTTTCATTTTCCTCTACAGGTTTTAAGTATCATCATCAAATTTGAAATTTTAACCTGACAGCAGGTCTCAATGCAACATAAAAAAGGCAAGCAATCATGAATATGATCATATTACTATGTGCTAAGCCTACATATCAGTGTTGATGGGTTTGCCATTAATCATATTCACTATTTTCTTGTCTGTCTGAGATTTCTAGATGTACAAAAAACAATTGCACAACATTTTATAAACTGCAGTTATCAAACCGTGTTACCTGAGACAGATAACCCGGTTTGATTAAATTAAATTTAAAGGAACCATATGTAACAAATGTATTTCAATTGATCATAAAATGGTCCTGATATGTCACTAGACATTTAGAAATCATGTTCATTTCAAATACTTATATCACTGACAACAGTAGTCCGGCCAGGATATTGTCATTTAAAAAGTGAAGTTGCAGCCCTCAACTGATGTTGATGTTGTGTTTTGTCATGTCATGTTGTGTTTTGGCCTGATGCGCCACCCTCTCCCTATCTACTAATCACGAAGTCAGTAGTGTTTCGGCATCCAGGTTGGCAACCTCGAGTCAGGGGGAGGGGATACACCGCTCTACAGTAATTTGAAAGTGATTGCAGTACAAGTTTTGGCCACAATCTTACATATGGTTCCTTTGCATGTTTCTCTGCTTTCATGATCTGATCTACCTTTCTGAGAATACAAAACAAATCTAAATCAGATGACTTTCAAGACAGAGTAAATAATAATAGGTCTTGAATCTGTCATGAAACTAGTGCAAAGTGAAATTAAAAGAGAGGCAAGGCCTCATCTGGAGAGAAAGCAGAATCCCTTAAGGCTGCGGGCTGCTCACTGCCACAGAGCCTCTTGAATTAAACGTGATTAAGAGGTGATTAAAAAGGAATGTCTCCTTGGACATAAATCATGAATGCTGAGGTTTTAATCAATATCATCTGGTCAGATTATTAAGCATTCTTTGTGAGGAAGCGGCAGACGCTGCACAGCTGAAGGACCTGTTGTTCAGGCCTCGGGGACAAGGGGGAGTATGAGAAGTGAGAAAATCATCACATCAGCCCCTCCTGCCTCAAAGGCAGCCTCATTTCTCGCCATATGACAAAATCCATTTGTTTTTATGATTTTACATTTATGTCGGCAAGATAAAGCTACACCTACCACGGAGTAGTGGTACGGGTGTGAGTGTGTGTTATGTTCCTGTGTATTTTGTACCTGTTTTTTGCTTTGTTCTGTGTTTCCTGGTTTGTGTTTGTCCTGTGTTTCCTGGTTTGTGTTTGTTCTGTTTCCTGGTTTGTGTTTGTTCTGTTTCCTGGTTTGTTTCAGACCGTCCCGTTTGCAGTGGACTCTACATTGCAGGTTCTCCTGTGGCAGTGTGATTGGGGCTCAGCCCTTTAAAAGGGCATTGCTACATCACGCTGGGGAACACAGGCCTTGAGAGATCCTCTGGGTTCACTGCTCCAGCACTCA
This sequence comes from Alosa alosa, assembly GCF_017589495.1. Classification (NCBI taxonomy): domain Eukaryota; kingdom Metazoa; phylum Chordata; class Actinopteri; order Clupeiformes; family Clupeidae; genus Alosa; species Alosa alosa. Next base: position 23,133,014 of record NC_063204.1, read on the forward strand.
GCACTGCTCCACGCACTCCAGCCCATTGCATGCTGTCTCCACCACTCTTGCCCACTCTGAGTGAGGCACTGACTTGAGACTTTCTAATTCATGCCTCCTTTTCTATTATTCTACATTTGTACAATACATACTGTACATTTACCCATTGTGTTCTTTTTGGGGGTTTTGCCATCTTAAACCTTTCATTCGTGTTCCTGACCCCTAGAACAGTAGAACAGGACATGACACTGTGTGTTTGTGTGTGTGTGTGTGTGTGTGTGTGTGTAACTGCATCTCTGCATGGATGTTACAGGCATTTCTAACATGTTCACTTTCTACTCACATGTTTCTAATATTTCTATGCAACTGTGAGTTTGTTTGCATGTGCATCATGTGTACTGTATGTGTAAGTGTATGTGTATGTGTATGTGTATGTGTATGTGTATGTGTATGTGTGGGAATCTGTGCAAGCGTGTGACAGTGTGAGTATATATGTGTGTATGTATCTCATACTGTGTTTATTCTTGTGTGTGGAGTGTGTGGATAATGGCCAGGTAAGCCGTGTGTGTGTGTGTGTGTGTGCGCGTGTGCGCATACACATGCCTAAGACGTGTTGTGTGTGGCAAGGGATATATGAGAGCCAGTATCTATTTCCATACATTAACCTTCAGCACGACTCTCCCCTGCTCTCAGTTGGGGCTTTGGTGCTCAGTTGGAGGCTGAGTGTCCAAAACACACACGCCGGCAATTAATGCAGGGCCACCTGCTGCTGACTCACACACTCCAACAGCCTCTCAGCCTCACACAAAAGCCAAATGGTGTCTCATACACACACACACACACACACACACACACACACACACACACACACACACACACACACACACACACACACACACACAAACACACACACACATGCGTGTACACACAGAAACACACACACACACACACACACACACACACGAATACACACACAAACACACACACACACACACACACACAGAAAGAGAAACGGACACACATGCTTGCATTTATACATTCTCATATGCACTGAAAAGGAAATCAGAACCGGCACTATGTCTGGGATTGGGATAAACCAGAGGGAGCTGTAACAGAAAGCGCATTTGCAGAGGTGCATCTCCAAAAGGCTTGTGAAGCATCAGCTTTAAGTGCTGCGAAACCTGCTCAAGTAAAATAAGCAAAAATGTTCTGAAATGCTCTGAAAGAATCACTCCAAAAGATAACTGTTCCTTATCTGAAAATGAAGCTATAAATTCAGATCAAACCAGCTTTGGCATGGCTTGGTCATACTTTCAAAATATGTGATGTGCTTCAAACAGAAATGACAGCAAAGGCAAAAGGCAACAGCACAGTTTCTTTTGAGCCACTTTGTCGTCTAAGGCTGTTGCTCAGCCTGTGTCAGCTTGTGGCAGCTAGTTGGATAGTCTGTCTTGTCCTTCAAAGCTGGCCGTGCCTCTGACCTTAATCTCCATAAACAACACTTCCTCTGGTCGTGTGTGTGTCAATCGAGCCGCGACCAAGCGCCAAACACCCAACATCTGTCTGAAGCTCTCCTGTCAAAGGCCAAGGAGTCGGGCAGTGTGTGTGTGTGTGTGTGTGTACTGTATATATTGGAAGGGAGCCGGTCAGATGCTGGCACATCCCCACAGAGGTGTCCCCGCGTGGAGAGACAGGTCCAGCTCCGGGCTCATCTCCGCCTCCTCAAAGATTTATCTCTTTTAATAAGTCATAGAAGTAAATTACCCGAGGGCCGGCGGGTCACACAGGGCTGAGTCATAGGTCAGGCGTGGTAATATCCGCCAGATTAAAGTTTAACAGCCACAGGAGGGGACTAGCTGCCTGCTTCACAGAATGCTAACCGGAACAATACAGCCTACACACAGTACACAGCCTTGATCTGGCAAGCTAATCCACCAGCATGTCTTTCTAATTGGCTGGTTGTAGTGTGTACGCTCACTATAACTCTGTGTCCAGTGAATAGCTAAATAAAAAGTAAGCACATTCACACACAGAGTTTTCATTGTGCTTTCATATGGACCTTGGTACTCTGGTATTAAAGAGGTAATTGTGCTTTCATATGGGCGGACTCCTGTGCAAGGGCACTGAAGGTGATGGCTGTAGTCTGACCACGTCCTCCTCCCCATGGTGACTCTGTGCTCTTAACTCTCACCAGCTCTCCTGCTGCGCCCTCCATAGCCCACCGACTTCCACTCAGACACAGCAGATCCAGAATTCAGACTGCTTATTAAAGGTGATCTAAGCGATGCCACACGTTTTGTAGGCTAAAACATTTTATGTCACTTACTGCAAACATCACCTAACCAACCACTAGCTGTCTGTGTCCTGAATACACTGAAAAAAAAAAAAAAAAAGCGCAATCTCTGTGGACAGCCCAGGCTCCAAAAACGGCAACAAAAACAACCTGGGCAAACCTAACCCATGAAAACATAACAAACTGTTCCAGCAAATCACAGATGAGATGCGCGTTTAGGAGAGTTTCAATTGCATGGGAGCAGCAGGGGAGGGAGGGGGAGGAAGTATCGAGCTAGCTCTGTTTTGTTTGAAAGTCAACAGAAGTGACGTTACCCAGCATCGCTTAGAGCACCTTTAAGATATGAGGTTGCAAGCCCTTTTATTTTGAAAAGTAAGAAAAATTAATAACCACAACCACAATAATAATCACAATCACAGTAACTGCTGTGAATTAGTCATCATGTAGCTATGTATCCAAGCTCCTGTTCACTGACTAGTAGAATGTTTCCACTCTGGCTAATGGTGCTCCATGAGGATCTGTGTAAATCTGGGCTCAGACATGTGCACTGGGCCTCTGTGGACAAGCCACGACTTCTCCAATTTTAGAACCAGTTTGCCTACGCGGAGCGAGCAGAGACAGTTGTCACAAATTGGGACCCAACTGCACCTCTCCTCTCCTCTCAGCTGGGCTCTGCTCTGTGTGTGTGTGTGTGTGTGTGTGTGTGTGTGGGCTCTGGTGGCCCTTCTCTCTCCGCCGGGAGAGGCAAACTGCTAAAGAGCCGGCTGCCTTGCCCCGAAAATAGTGCAGTAATCACTGCGGCGCAGAGAGGAATTCATTAGCGCCGTAATGCACACGCTGTTGCCAGACACGCAGAGGCACTCAGGTGCACCCAGGTGAGCGTTCAACATTCGCGTCGACAAACTCACACACACACATACACATACACACACACACACACACACACACGCACGGTTACAGACACAGATGCAGAAACACACGTAAAAACAAACCTGACATCTGTATCACGACACCGAGCAGCCTGTCATACAGAATAAACTCTTGTTTAGCTAGTTTGCAGAACAAGCGTTTCGTCTGGAGCGGCAGAACCCAGGTGGGCGGGTTACTTCCCTTCCAGCAGCCTTCACTCAGCTTAGTTAGGAATCCAGCAATGCACACCAGGCTACCTGAAACAGTCCCCGTGATTGGTCAGCCTTACCTTCGTACAGCCAATCGCTGAGGCCGTTGAAGATGACACCCTCTTTGCCGCTGGACACCAGACGGATCGATCGCTTCTCCACTGTGGCCCGGTAGTAGATGTTGTTCTCAAATATGAAAATCTAAGAGAGAGAAAGGGGGGGGGGCAAATTAACTGACATGTGAATTAGATATAGCTATTCCATTGTGATGAGGAATCACTGATCATGATGGATGAGACTTGTCCTCTTTGTGTGCATGAGGATGTGTCAGTATGTAACTGACAAAACGGGATCTGTTGCATTTCCAGACAGACAGACAGACAGACAGACAGACAGACAGACAGACAGACACACACACACACACACACACACACACACACACACACACACACAAACAATACAGCTACTTACTATTCAACAGTCACATCGTGCACACATATATTTCCATCATCAATCATAGTTTTTATCCGCCGGCCACTCAGACCCTCCCATGCAGAGCTATTCACTTAGCTATTCACTGGCATTTCCACCAATCATAGTTATTAGAGTATCTGCATGAGATGAACCGACACTTACATTTGCAAAAAAAGCTATAGTTTTCAAATACTGTGCTGGCTTTTGTAGGCATCACATATAATTTCTAAAAGCTAATAAAAACAGTCTTATACAAACACTTCTAATCAGTTTCAATCCCACATCTAATATATCCAATCCAAACAACACACAGACATGTCTTTAAGTCCTGAGAGGTGTCTGCTGGCCATGCTAGGCCCGAGGCTTTCTAGATGATTCTCTGAAGCAGATCTGCTGGATCAGAATGGCGGAGCCCACTGCAAAGCTGAAGACACTGAACCCTTCTATCCCCCCAAGACCAGGACAGAGCCGCACTGATCCTAGGATATCTGTATGATCTGCGGCATTTCTAACACATATTGAACACGTCCTGAACAAACTACGCACGATAACCCAAATGTCACAGATGGCTTCTACTGCTCGTGGAGTGAGCAGGGATGCCACGAGGGATTATCTACCGTACCTTCCCTCTCTCTGCTCAAGGTGGATACTTGGATCATCAGGATACTGACTGTCCAACACCCCAATAGCACAAACTGAGCTGACATGTCTCCCATATTTATTGAGCTATTTGTATCTCCGGGTGAAAAAGCTTATGAGCTGTTTTGCATGTGCACCCCTGGCAAGCCATTTCATTCCATTAGCAGCTCATCTAATGTCTTACAAATACTCCATCTGGTGTCTGTGGGGCTCAGGCAATTGGCAGGACATTTTTTGTTTTTTGCTGCATTGAAAAGAAGACCTTGGTCCAATGCCAATGTGTTGTAGGTGTTGTAGCAAGGAGGGAGCATAAAGATAACCTGTTCACAGAGAAGCCTCTGTGATCGACTGGGCGCCAAGCCAAGCCTCGCCTCCTGTCAGTCACGCCTGCCCACCTGTGAGGGGATCTGACAGGTGTGTGTGCCCCCGTGGCGACTGTGACGGATCAGAGGTGAGAGCCACCAAAGGAGAGGGCCAGCGGAGAGACAAGGAGATGAGAGGAGAAGAGGAGAGGAGAGGAGGAGATGAGAGGAGAAGAGGAGAGGAGAGGAGAGGAGAGGAGAAGAGAGGGGAGAGGAGAGGGGGAGGGAGGGAGGAGGGAGGGAGGAGAGGGGGAGGGAGAGGAGGGAGGAGGGGAGGGAGGGAGGGAGGAGGAGGAGAGGAGAAAAGGAGGAGGAGGGAGGAGAGGAGAAGAGGGGGAGGGGGGGAGGGAGAGGGAGGAGGAGGGGGAGGGAGGGAGAGGAGATGAGATGAGAGGAGAAGAGAGGGGAGGGGAGAGGAGGGGAGAGGAGAGGAGAGGAGGAGGAGAGGAGAGGAGAGGGGAGGAGAGGAGGGGAGAGAAGGGGAGGGGAGAAGAGGAGGAGAGGAGAAAGGAGGAATGGGGAGGGGAATAGAGGAGGGGAGAGAAGAGAGGACAATATGCGGGGGAGAGGTGAAGGTGAAGAAAGGAGATGAGATGAGACAAGAGGAGCACTGATGCACAAACACACCTCACACGTACACACACACACACACACACACACACACACACACACACACACACAGACAAATACAATCGCACATCCACACATGTACACACACACACACACACACACACACACACACACACACACACACACACACACACACACACACACACACACAGACAAATACAGTCGCACATCCACACATGTACTCACACACACACACATAGAGATATCCACACACAGAGACAGAGACATCCACACACACTATTGACAATCAGTGGCTCAGAAGAGGGAGATGTGGGCTTCATCGATCCTTCATCCCTGCAGTCAGCCCTGAGCCCAGATTAGACAGGATGAGAGGCGAGAGCTGGATCACACAGACGCTGACTGCGCCCGCTCAAAACCACAACACACCACACTCCAGGATTCCTCCAGAATATCGTTCTGTCAATATTTCTCCATGTGTGTGACTGTGGGTGTGTGTGTATGTGTGTGTTTAGGGTAAAACAATTAAAATATTCATAAAACACAAAACAAAAGATTGCTGTTGAACCTTGATTTAAAATATCCTGCCTTTTCTTTTTCTCTCTCCTCTCTTTCCCTCCTTTTTTCCCCTTGCCCTCTCATCCTCCTCTCCTTTCCCTTCTTTCTTTGTCCTTACATCAAGGTCAGCCCTTTGGCGCAACAGAGCTTAGCAGTGAAACAGCCAAACCTACAAGCGGCAAGCTGTTGAACTGTCCTGTACCCAAGGCAACGACTTCATTTCCGGGCACTTATCTCAAAGACATCTCGTGTCCAAGTGAAGATTTCCTGGCAGACCTCCCGCTCCAGAATAAAGCAGGGGAACAAAAGGCCCAGGCTGGATTGCAAACTCACAGTGCAGCTCAATGACAATATTAGAACAATGGTTGAGTGCCCACAGAAGACTGGACGGGTGGCATACAAATTGACCTACAGGAATGGACAGCCAGTGTCATTTAACAAAGACTGGAAATGGCAGCTATAAAGAAGAAAGTCTCTCTAAGCTCAGTATGTGTTCCACAAATGTGGTATTTAATACATTTCACACATTTGTAGCAAATATGCAACAACATGCATTTCATCTCCTGGTAGAATAGATTTATTTTCTTTCTCTGTAATGTGATCTTCTTGATCATAGTGTAATCCGTCTGAAGCTCAGTTAAAAGTGTTAAGGCTTTGGTGATTCATCAGTTAACTAAAGCACATTGATGATATGATGAAAGGAGCTAATCTTGACAATTCTAAGAGAGACAATCTTAGTATATTATTTCTCAAAATGCCTCATTACCGAATATACACTAAATTGGACAAAGATTGACAATCAAAACCTCTTGTGTTTTGAGATTATAATCAAACTCAAGCTCAAGCGCAGGCTACAAATAAATGAATAAATCCTTGGTGGAGAGAAAAACACCCAATTTCTTCACTTTACAATGATACTTGTTTAATCAGTTCTTTCATATACCCCTAGTGGTATGTTCAGCCTGCTCCACTAAAAATTAAAGCACTTCATCAAAAGGGTACGTCGAGATGGGCTTTCTGATCAGTTTGGTGGATGATTAGCGTGGCTGTATCTGCATATGGGTCCCAATCAGAAGCAGGAATACCGGTATATATATATATATATATATATATATATATATATATCTCCACCTACTAAACCAGGAAATTATATATATTTCCTGGCTTATATATATATATATATATATATATATATATATATATATATATATATATATATATATATATATATATATATATATATATTTCCTGGCTTAGGAGGTCTTAAGAACTGAGTTAAGAAATCTCTGGTGAGGAATACTTTTTTGTGTGAATCTTTTGAGCTATCTGAGCTAACAAAACATTGAAGTTGGACAGAAAACATCAAATCCTCTGCATGGAAACATTCTGTTCTCTTTCAAACCATTAGAGAAATTGTACCCTCAAGAACATAGGATAATTGTTGTAAACAGCAGCTTATGTAAAAATGACAGGGTCTTAGCTCAGAGGTAACAGGTCTGTGAGGACTTAATTGTGTGTTCCCAATCCTGATGTTAGTAAATTCATAATTCTCTCTCTCTCTCTTTTGCTCGCTCTTTCTCAGCCAGACTGTCTCTCCATCTCCAAACTAGTTTCTCTCTCTCTGTCTCTGAACTGAAATGCCTCTGTTGTGGACATGTGGGGGCTCAACTGTGGGCTGGATGCTCTTACACGCTTCACCAAGAAAGATTCACTCTCTTAGTGTGATACCCCATGTGGATTAGCTCCAGTGGGAGAAAGGTCCAAAACACCAAAAGTAAGAGGTGTGGGCAGTCATGAACTGAATTACACACACACACACACACACACACACACACACACACACACACACACACACACACACACACACACACACACACACACACACACACACACACACACACACACACACACACACACACACACACACACACACACACACACACACAAATTGGAGAAAATGAGTCTGGTTGGGATTTTCTTTGGCTCTTTTATCAGCGACTCAAATTCAAACATGGTGGCTGCTTCATGTAATCAGCAATTAAATTTCCAAAGTGATGCAAGGTTATACCTGCTATGTGTTGGTGCTCTATACACAAAGGGCACATAAAGATTAGCATAAAATAACCAACTATGTTAACCTGGCTTGGTTTCCAATATTACAATCTCCTTCCACTTCAATCTGAAATGTGGAACGATCAGACCATTTGTTTTTTGTAATTATCTGTGCATGTTATAAGGGTAAACACAGACAAAGGAATGACTAAAAGAGGCAGCAGAGCAGGAGCTTTTCCACAGCTCAGGAGAACAGCAGCTCTAATTGAAGTTGATAGCTTTGGGTGTGCTTTGTCTCATGACTGATGAGGGCTGACAGAAGCGGAGAGTGGGCCATATCAATCCACAGACTTCGCTAATTAATCCATGTCTCAGATTACAGGTAATTAATCCCAATGCGGTGGTAGCTGTGATCGCTGATCACACAAGTGTCTAGAGTGTCACATACAAACACAAACATACAAACACAAACACACAAACACACACACACACACACACACACGTTTGCCAACAATTAATATACTGAAAGATGATGAGGATTGTGAAAGATGTCGTCCTTACCAGTTGCTGACCCTGCGGCCCCCAGCCTGCATACTGCAGCTTTGCATTGCGCACCTCTGGAGGGTTGAGGTCCCATGTCTCCCTGAGCAAGGGGGTGGGGGGGGGGGGCAAGGGAAAGGAAGAGGGATACAAGAGAATGGCCTCCACTGTGAGTCTTATGTAGCTTTTGTAAAATGTATATATAACCTATATAAAACCATTACCATCATAATCTATGGTGATACATAAATGTAAATATTATGCATGCATTCCACCAGACGCATATTTACTATTCACTACTCACACTATTCACTTCCACAAAAGAAGGAACGGTGTGAGAAAGAAGGAAAAGTTGTCTGTTGAAGGAAAAGTGTCTGTGTGTGTCTGTGTGTCAGTGTGTGTATGTGTGTCAGTGTGTGTATGTGTTTCAGTGTGTGTATGTGTGTCAGTGTGTCAGTGTGTCAGTGTGTGTGTGTATGTGTTTATGTGTGTTGTAAAAGAGGGTGTGAGTGAATATGTTGGGGTGTGTATGTGTGTGTGTCATGGCTGCCTCTCTCCCTGTCAGCCTATGCTGGAGGGAGGCCTTGGATTTTATTAGGGCAGGCAGTAAACACAAGCGCTCTGCTACGACGCCATTAGCAGAAGTGCTGGCGCTGCAGGTTAGCAATGCCAGGAGATGGCTGTCCTCTGTCTCCGTCAAGATAGAGAGATGGCTGGTGGCTGAATATGCAGCTGGGATGCAGTGCTCCTCTCCACCTCAAGATGGCACTAGAGAGGGGCACTTCACACGCCTTTGAAACACACTTTATTCCACCACTTTATGAAAAAAACTATATTTTTCTTCACCACAAAGTTATGCCTATGTCTGTTTTCTTATGTCTGCTTTTGTGTGTGATCTGATATCCTAAAGTGTTGAGATCCAGGATAGATTCAGGATAGAGTTGCCCAGGGGACATTAAATGTCAGAGCAGCTTAGCATCAGATTACTGTAGATGTGAATGCCAAACAGTGGAACATAAATACAAAATCAGATTGGGAAAGAACATTTTCAATGATAAACTGCTGTTGTGAGCCTTTTTTTGTAAAATTTGGTAAGCACAGTTTGCCTCACTGAAACACAACAGAGGAATTGCAAACTTCAACCATGCTCCGCTGACAGTAGCGCAACACGCTTCACTATTCGCTTTGATCAAAGAGTGCTGAGAAAGATGACCGATACTTACGGCGTCTCCAAGCTGCATATGATGTAGGACGCGATGAAGGAGTGCTGGTATATCTGAAACAGACAAAGGACAGTGCTGTGGGCCATCATATGATCTCTGACACAATTCAGTACCTCTCCCTGGAAAGCTCAGGGAAGAAGCTTCAGTCCTCCAGAGTCCTTCAGAGAGCAAACAACTTCAAGGCTCACTTTGAATTATTTTAGCGTCTCTGTGGATTTTCAATATTGGCTCAGTGTGGTCAGCTGACTGACCACTGATAAACCCGTTCTACAATTTCCCTTTTGCTGCCTTCTCATACTCAACTGTTGTGACAACACTCCATTACCCTGTTTGTCTCTCTACCTATCTCTTGTTTACATTCTCTTTGTCACGATCCTGCCCTGGATCTATAGATCCGGGTTCATGTTTCTTGTGTATTATGTTTGTGCCCTGTAGTGGGTTGTCTGCATTTTGCCATGTCTTCTGTTCCTTGTCACTTCCTGTGTCATGTACCATGTGTTCCTTTGTTTACCCTTGTCATGTGCTCTTGTTACTTCCTGTGTTCTGAACCATGTGCTGCTCTGTTTACCCTTGTCATGTGCTCTTGTTACTTCATGTGTTCTGAACCATGTGCTGCTCTGTTTACCCTTGTCATGTGCTTTTGTTCCTTGTCTCCGCCCCTCACCTGAGCCATGTTCCCTAATTATTGCCCTGATTGCTTTCCACCTGTGCCTTGTTAGTCTTGTTCAGTGTTGTGTATTTAAACCCTGTCTTGTGTGCTTTGCTGGATTATTTTGTCTCTAGTCAAGTTTGTGCATATTCTCGGCCAGTTTGGACAGGCACATGGTCTCGTCCGTTGATGTTCTTGTCCTCTCCCTGTGGTGCTGCTACAAAGAGCTATTACCTTCATAGTATGCTACTTGCCTAACAGAGACTCTCCGAAACTGCACTCAGACCTGCTTATTCAGGTTCTGGAAGAAGAGGTGAGGAGCACCTGATGAAAGAATTTCTAGTGCTCTTCTGCTTCAGTTACATTACAGTATGTTCCTGCCGCCTAAGTCACACTGGTTCTCTGGCTGCCACAAAACATTCATGGGTCTATGGAGGCTTTTCAATTGTTAAAGCATTCCTCATAAAAGGCACACACTGAATGTATGTTTGTAATCTTTGATAAGGGCTGAATGTATTTTTCATGGTTGCTTGGTAACAGACATCGACCTTGGGATCACCCCAACCATGGTTTGACTATTGAGGTTTGTGGAGGAAAAGCCCTATACAAATACATAGACACTAACACATATACACCACCCACATAAATACACATACACACCAACACAAATACAGTGTGCACACAAACACACTTATACTGTATAGCCAACTTCAGCCAACATTCTTTCAGGTGCCCTTTCCTTTCCTTGCAGAGCATGCTGGAGTGGGAGTTTGATTGACAGATGTAGAGCTGCGGAGGAGTTGAAGACTAGCATGCAACACCTTTAGCCGAGCAAACAATGATGTGTCAAAGCGCCCAAGTGTGTGTGTATGTGAGAGACAGAGAGAAAGAGAGAGAGCGCAAAAGAATGAATGAGAAGACTGAGCTTGTATAGGGAGGTTGTGTGTGTGTGCGCGCGCATGTGTTTGTCTGCCTGCATGTGTGCTAATGTGTGTGTGTGCAAGCACAATGACAGCTGGGGGACAACGCTGTCATCCATCAAGGCGATAGTAGGGCTGACATGGAATAACAAACATGGAAAAAAAAAAAAAACTTTCTTGCTTGTAGGTGCTCTCTCTCTCTCTCTCTCTCTCTCTCTCTCTCTCTCACACACACACACACACGTAGAGAGTGTCAGGGTGGATGTCACCCTTTTTGCTCTGGTTTGAACAGGACACAACAGAAGGTGTGATTATGGCTGCTGGCTCTATTGTCTCGCTGTCTCTTCAACAGAACTTCTCGCCCTCGCTTCCCTAACTCAAACACTCATCCTTTGACATTGCTCCTCACCCTTCTCTTCCTCACCCCCCCCCTCTCCTTTTTCTCCCTCTTCTGTGTCTCTCTCTCTTCCTTCTGTCAGTCTGAGTCTGAATGGTCATAGCCCTGTCCTCCCCTCCGTCTCTTCCTTCTGTCGTGGAGCAGCTGTGCTCGACAGAATGCCGTGTCTTATTGTGCACCTGTTTATGTGCTTTCAGTTTTGTGCTCTCAGTACAGGACACGACACCAGGACATGGACCAGCAGGGAGCTAGATGATACATTCGCCTCATATACACACACACATACACACACACACACACACACACATAGGGCAGTGACCATGCCAACCATTTCTGTCATGGTTCCATGTTCCATACCCATCACAGACTTTCACCTCCACGTGCTCTCTTGTTGTCTGTTTCTCTTTACCTTCAGTCTCCCCCCTCTCTCCCTTTCTTATCTATACCTCCTTTCTCATTCCAACCTTCTCCACTTTCTCTCTCTTTATTCCCTGCTCTCTGGTTTTCTCCATCTCAGCAGTTCTGAACTATTTTCAACACTGCTCTGGTGTGTGTGTGTGTGTATGTGTGTGTGTGTGTGTGTGTGTGTGCATGGCAGAGTGAGTGAACGATAGAGCAACATAGAGAGAGAGAGAGAGAGAGAGAGAGAGAGAGAGAGAGAGAGTGTGTGTTTGTGTGTGTGTGTATGTGTGTGTGTATTTTTGTCCTTCCAGTGACGTTCCACTCGGATGTATCTGAGATCTGTGGCAAGCAGTGGAGTGTGACGGCCCCTCTCCCCCTGTGGTGATGATTACTTCCACACCTCACTCTTCTCTCCCACCCTGCCAGCACACACACACACACACACACACTCTCCAAGAAATAGTCACATGCTCATCTACCCTCTGAATCACACAGAGTCTGTCTTCAAAACACAGACACTAGCTTTACTGAGGGACAAATGCTATACCTCTAACTTTCACACACCATGACTCCCAACTAGCTCTACATCTCTCACACAAAACCACAGGGCATAACACACAAGAACATGGCATCCAATTTTCTAAAGTAGGCATGACTTACCGGCACAACATTGTAGGCCAGCAGCACATAGCGCAGGTCTGGGGACAGCTCGTATTTACTGGCCTGGTACAGCGTCTGGAGGAAGGGAGAGGAGAGGAGAGGAGGGGAGAGGAGGGGAAAACAGGAGATGTGAGACAGGTCCCTACGCATGGCTCCCTGCTCTAATGTGAGCCTTTAAACAGGCCGGCTTTTTGACAGATTGCATCTCACAGATGGTCAACTGGAAGGCATTCATCTCCGACAACGGAGCCCCTTGCTGATATGGAACAATCACGTCGTCGCCCGCACTCGCGTCGTTCCTCAAAAGGGGCCGCGTTTCAGCGAGCACAACAATCCGTCACTCGGCGGCCGCATACTCATCTTTAGCGAAGGCACGAACATCCAGCATCACACTAATGACACAGCTTTCAATGCCTCATTTGTAACAAAAGGGGCCTGAGGCGCCATGTATTTCCTGACGGTGAGGGAAAAATAAGTTTTCAGTCAAAAGTGGCCAAGGGAAGAACACCAATCTTACAGCTCTGCCCAGCATATTCCAAATGCATCTCGCTTGCACAGTGTATCTTTTTTTGCAGAGCTACGCCCAGGACATTATGGAGAGATGGAGGAGAGGGTTTTGGGGAGAACTTACAAATATTTTATTGGGCACCAGCACCGTCCGCTCCATGGTCTCCACGTTGAGCCGCACCACGTCTCCCTCACGCGTGCGGTACAGCAGCTCATTACCTGCAGAACAGAGACGGAGACATGAAAAAGACATGATGGAGACAAGGAAGTACGAGGAAGGGGTGGACAAGACAGTACAATGAGAGAGGGAGGGGGAGAGAGAGAGAGAGAGAGAGAGAAATAAGGAGGAGGAGACAGAGAGAAAACCAAAGAAAAGGGAGAGTGGGAGTGAGATACAGTCAGTAAGTAAGAAGAGTGAGATACTGCAAAATATAGAAACACAGTGAGGGATCGAGAGAAAAGTAAGAAAAGGACAAAAATGGAAAAGAAAGAGAGAGAGAGAGAGAGAGAGAAGGATGAAGATTAGAAAAGGAGATGAAGACAGGGAAGAGACAGGGAAGCAAACTAAAGGCAAGCATTCATCAAAGTGCCCTCCACCCCCGTGGCGCTATCTGTCCTGCATCCAACCAATCATAGAGGCTACAGCAGGGGGTTTGACAGTCGCAGGTCTTATTTGGTGGCAACACGCAGTTTAACCACACACCTACAGACACACACACACACACACACACACACACACACACACACACACACACACACCACACACACACACACCCCCATACACACACACAATAGACACTCTTTTCATCCTGGCTGTTCTTCACTTTGGCAGCTCCACTGACATTTCCAAGGACGCCCCAGACAGCTCTGTTGGTACTATTGAGGTGCATTCGACTCAGACGCCCTCAGAGGAAAGCACAGGAGAGCAAACTGGCCTTCCAGTGGGGGCACTGCAGACAGGGGATGAGGAGGCCACTGCTATGCCAGGGGTGGGGTGGGTGTGGGGGGGTGGGTGTGGGCAAAGCTCTTTCGCTTTTATCCCACGTCACATAGCTAATTGTTGATAAGAGGTGACTCCATTACCATCACAATGGCGACAGTGTCAAAAGAATGAGGGGCCAAAAGCATAGCAATTCCAGAAAACTGAGATTGGCACAGTCACACACACACACACACACACACACACACACACACACACACACACACACTGACCAGTCTCAATTAACTGCTCTCCTTCGCACTGCTGTCACATAAAAGACAGAACATTGTGCGGCTCTGATAACAGCGCCACGTCCCGAGAGCTCGTTCCTGATAATAACAAACCTCCACCTCAACCTGTAGATTAACACTCCCCCTGACCTTGTGTTACTTCACAGGATAATCACAGCCCTTCCAAACACAGGATAAGCACTCTCTCTTTCTCACTCACTCCTACTTTCACTCACTCCTACTTTCACTCACTCACTCACTCACTCCCTCTCTTTGTTTCAGGTTGTCTGTCTTTCTGTTGTGCATGGTTGAATGGAGGGTGCCATTGGGTGCAGTCCACTTGTGTGTGTGTGTGTGTGTGTGTGTGTGTGTGTGTGTGTGTGTGTGTGTGTGTGTGTGTGTGTGTGTGTGTGTGTGTATGTGTGTGATGTGTGTGTGTGTGTGGGTGTGTGTGTGTGTGTATGTGTACATGACAGGTGTGTGTCTGTTCCTAGAGACTGACAGATGGACAAACCGCTCACTCCCTCGTTCATCTCTGTGGGCACTGCCCAACTCTGTGCCAACCAGCCAGCCGGACGTCCCCTTTCAGACTCTCTTTCTGCGGCGGTGCCTTAGATCAGCAGCTCATCTCCCTGTCCACTCCTCCTGGCTGCCAACAGTCTGCCCTCTCTATCCGTCACCGTGCTGGGTGAGAGTACAGTGCGGTACACTGTTTGTCCATCGCTCATGTGTCCAGACGTGCAAGCCTGCTCTCAACAGCTTTGGCCAAGGCTGTGTGGCTGGGTGATTCACATAAGCTACTCAAACACCGATCCATTCTGGGATTGTGTACAGAAATTAAGCCCATATGCACTGCTCTGAAAATCAACTTTATTTTACTCAAATTAGCATGCTGATCTACATACTCTTTATTGGTTCAGTCAAACTCAAGACATTTACCATAGCAATTCCGCCACCTGAAAGTCATTCTTGACTTGAACATTCTTGAATATTCCAGAAGGTGTCCTAGCCAAAGCTATGCCGTTTCCATACCTGTGTTCATGGCTTACAAAAACACAATACCTGTATAGGCCACTGCTTTTGCTACCACGAGAGCATACTAAGTCAAAATGTCTCTCCTGCCTGTCTGAGATCTCACTCTCCACATGTACTGTAGCCTGCTGGTGTGGGCAGCTCTGTCCACCTTAAACAAACCTACATGTAGCAAGTCCAGTCCACCTCTGTGGGCTGCTCTTCTGACTCATTCGCTACCCTGGGGCTCTGGCTATTTGTTGACTTTTGTCCCTGCCTGTCAGTGTAAGGCAAATGCTTTGTTCACTCAATAAGTCACACCACTGTAATGATGCTTCTCTCTCTCTATCACTCTCTCTCTTATCTCTTTCTCCATCTCTTGTTCCATCTCCCTTTTGTATCTTTCTCCTTTGGATCTTTTCTTCCACACCTCTCAACATCTTTGAACACCATCTCTCACCCTCATTTCCTTGTTTCCTCATTGGCTGTCAGGTGTACTAGACCACCCTGTGTTGTCAGCAGAATAACCTTTCACCCCTCACAGGCCGCCTCTTCCTTTTCTCCTCCTCCCCCTGTGTTCTATCTTTCATTTCATCCTGTTCTTTTACCTTTCACAGCATGCTGTTTCTTCAGCTACAGGAGGAGGCACTGTCTATTCTCCTTGGCTCTGCACAGAGTCATGCCGCACTCACACATAGATACAAACACTAATCTGCATGCGCACACACAAACACACCTGTGCACAAGCACACACACAAACACACACACACTGGCACCAACAGCTATACACACACACACACGCCATGCTAAAGATAAGATAAAAGATCGCCAAGACACATCCACACATACCAACCCCAAACAAAAACCCTCAAACATACAAACCCCCCAACAAAAACCTTCACATGCACACATGTATGCTGCTGCCCTGCGGCGAGTGCTCATTAAGCCTGCGGACACTGTCACGCTGGTCTTCCCTCCGTAAAACCCTTAGGCGATCTCTCACTCCCCTCATAACTCTCCAACCTGGGGCAATCACCTGTTCTCTCCCTCCCTCTCCTCCCCCTATCCCTCCCTCACTCCATTCTGCTGGCTCACTCTCCACAAAAATGATAGAGTAGCCCAAGGCTATGATTTCACCATGATCTACTTCTCTCTCTCTTGTGTGTGTGTGTGTGTGAGTTTGTTTGTCCTTCTCGAACTCACACTCACACACACTCAGTCAATTGGCAGATTATCACAAAAGCCTCCAAATGTTAGAAAAGCTCAAGTCTCCAAATGTTCACCAACTCACTCTCCCTCCATACAGATCCCACTGTGGATTTTTATAGCTATCTCTTCAACATTAGAAATGGATTAAATGGTGCTACTCCTCGGGCAATACAAACTTGGAGAAATGGAATTGCCAGAGTTCAAGACATTTTACTGGAGAGAAACTAAGTGGACTGTTTTATACTGACTGTGCTACATTGACTTGCATCCCATGTGGTAGGGGTGGGGGTGGGGGGTATGTTTGGGTTTGTGTATCTGTATTGTAACAATTCCTTTCATATATGTTGTTATCCACCAAATACAATAAAAAGTGAGTACAAAAAAAGGAATGGATTACCATTGATTGGCAATAGGGAGTTAGACCATACAGTCTTTTCTGTCTGTTATTGGAGGCTGTCTGGGTGGGTCAGATGACTTGTCCACTGATCTCTAGTCAGCCTGCTTGAAGAATCGTGTGTGTGAGTGTGAGTGTGTGTGTGTGTGTGTGTGTGTGTGTGTGTGTGTGTGTGTGTGTGTGTGTCTGTGCATGTCATAGTGCGTATGAAAGAGAGGGGGAGAAAAAATCTGGAGATAGAAACTGTGTGTGTGTGTGTGTGTGTGTGTGTGTCTGTCTGTCTGTCTTGCTGGGCTCAGGTGGTTAGTGGTTGTGTATATCAGTGTGCCAGATGGACTCGGTGAACCCTGGCATAAAGAGGTATCACTGAGGTGACAGCCTACTTGTGTGTATGTGTATGTGTGTGTGTGTGTGTATATGTGTGTATATGAGTGTCTGTGTATGTGTATGTGCTTGGAGAGGCACATGATAGCCAGAGGCAAATCCCCACCCTCCGGCTAGCCTCTACAAGCCCGACATCCTCCTCCGACCGTGACCCCAACCCCATTGCCACCAACACTCATGAGTCTACTGCCTCAGCTTTGATGGAGGCATTTTTATATCCATCTGAGTACATTCCACATCTCTCTCTCTCTCTCCCATCTACCCTCAGAGGCGACGCTCGGTCTCCATCTCCAACTCTGCTCATCCGTTAGGTCTCCGTGGCGACCCATCCATTCACTGGAGCGGGCTTCCGTCTTCCTGGCCTCTGTTCTCAGTTCATCTCACTTGATGACATCATGCATCGTGCAGACAACCCCTGCGCGCACACACACACACACACAGATACCACACACACACAGAGCAACAATTTCATTCACACATGTGTCTGTGCATACATAGACACAGACACACACACACATACACATACACATACATACACATACACATACATATACACACACACACAAACACGCACACACCTCCCCTGATTGCCTTGTCTGTCTGTTGCTGTGCTAAGCTGTGATAAATCAGAGCACCGTTTCATCTGCATCTACATTATCTGCCTCTTCCTGGATCTGTCACTGCTGTCTCTCAGTGGATAAACATGACTCATCAGAAGCACTGGTCTGTACATGAACAAGATGGCCTTGCCATTTAAACTGCAGCTCAGATGGAAGCCAGTGTGTGTGTGTGTGTGTGTGTGTGTGTGTGTGTGTGTGTGTGTGTTGTGTGTGTGTGTGTGTGGGGGATTTCATCAAGCCAGTTTTTTCCTCGAAATGTTGCTGTTGCAGCTGGCGCCTTTAGGGAAAGTCCCAGGAGTCGATTGCCGAGTGTGGCGAGTAACACGCCTGGAAATTCACAATTTCGTTGTTTTTTTTTTTTTAAAACATAGTCCAGTATTTCTTTTGAAATTGAAATAAAGTTGTATGGACTGGACTATGTTTTTTTTTTTTTTAAACGGCGACGAAATTTTGAATTTCCAGAGCGTTTTACTCCACACTCGGCAATCGACTCCTACGGACTTTCCCCTAAAGACGCCAGCTGCAGCAGCAACATTTCCTGTGTATCCATGAGTTGATTGGGTGTCACACCCCAAACCAAGGCTGGGAAGATGTGGTGGTTCCAAGTTGACGTGCTTGGATGAATTTGCACACCAAACACTGCCAACGCAATTATGTAGACTTATTCTAACAAAGAAAGAAGTTGCAAAAGGGCTACCAAGTTCAAAGTGCAAAATGTTTTTGGTCTTAGACCACCATCAGTGCAAACACTTCCAGAAAAGATACACCTTCCTTTAGTATTTCCTCACTGGATGACAGTGATAGAGATTGGGTGTGTAGGGCTACATTTTCCTGAACAGCGTTATTTAAAAAAACAACATTGAGTAGGTCGGATAACAATAACAGAGTCAAGAAAGTAATGCACAGAGGATACAGTAAATTACAAACATCCAACATCAAGTCTGCCTGGGTGTAGAAGTCTATAACATGGCCGTGATGGGACTGTTTTTAGAAAATAACACATTGTAATACAACATAAAACATCAGTATGCACAATAAATCAAAATCATTGTACAAACCCAATGGGTTCAGAGTTTTCAAATTTTACTTCACACTTGAGAGGGCCAAGTACAACTGCTTCTCCACAAGGGGAAACCTCTATATTCCCAAGAATCTGAGGTCTGAGGGTTTACTCTGTATCCAGGCATACATTTTAACAATGATTTGCTTGCAGTACACTTGAGTCCTTGTTAAGTGTTGCTAGCACTGCGCTTGGGGGTTGCTCAGGTCACAGGGAAGTTGACTGGCATGGTGAGGATAAGGGGACCGCAGGCTAGCGATGTCAACACACATTCTGGGTAAAGTCTGCTAATTGCAGAGCTGCAGCTGATGATGGAGACGGGAGATAAAGGCCCACGCAACTTTATCCGCAACTTTTCTCCCCCTCCCTGTGTCGAGTTTAATTGACTCTGATTAAATTGATTTTCTTCTTCTTGTCGAGGTAATTTGCTCTCAACGAGGGCACCAGATAAGGGCCCGTCTGGTAGAGGTGGGAGAGGGGGAGGAGGGGAGAAAAGAAAGGGAAAAATAAGGTGGAGAGAGTGATTGGCTAGGGGAAGAGGATGGAAAGTTAGTGAGGCTGTTGACGGGCAAATAAAACAGCATCGAGTCCCCCCACTGAGAGAGTGGGCGCCTGCTGGCTCAGGTGAGCTACAGTATAAAGGGGGAAATGGACTCATGAAAAATTCACACGGTTGTTAACTAAATTCCCTTTCCAACCCTTAACAGGTCTCATTACATACATATGTATACCGCGTTATAAAGAAAGAATTCCTCAGGTTATAAGAAGCATGCCACAAACACGGCATAATTGTGTGGTTTGTACTGTATACCTGCAATGCTGCAATCAAAGTTTCTGGGTTGAGAAAACCTTGTACTGTATACCTGCCTCTGCTGCAAGCCATCTGTGAGGTGAGTGCATTCTGGTATCCGCATGGACACTGGGAGGAAGTGAGAAACAGTTAGGTGGGCTGAGACTTCTGTCTCGTGTGTGGCTAATCACACACACACACAGGATCCGCTGTGTTTTCCGAGACGACACAAATCCGTCCCGCAGGAAGCGGGTTCTTTCTGAGCGGAGGGTGAGTTTCCTCTCTGATTTATGGCTATCAGCCATGCCCATCAAGGTCAACCACAACCGTCATTTGTCACTGCGTGGAGAGAGAACAGGGGCGCACGTGTGTGACCACTAGGAAAACTGTGCCTCCGGATTGCGTACTGCCTGCGACATTAAACAACAGAGCTCTTCTGCGATTACGATCACATTGGTGATAAGGGCAGGCGATATTTCGGTGTGTGGGGGGTGTGGTGGCTTGTCTGGCATGCACCATGTATGCCAGACCAACGTGTGAAGAGGGAGTTATTACACGGCTTGAGGGGCAAGGAAAGTGGCACGAGGGACATTGCCAAGCACAATTTCGTTGAACTGACACAGGTCCTGCTGAGAGATGGATCTAACAACAAAAGCCAGGAATGAGCATAAGCGGATTTAAGATGCCTCTGCAGAGAGCAATGTGTCACTCAGAGGAAATGGCTGGCCCACGTTTTACGAGCTCGCAAAATATGCTGTCTGTGCCGGCCGCACTGATAATGCATTCTCTCTCTGTTTTCTGGTTTATAACCCCAAGAGTCAATTTTACACCGATGTCCGTCCCGGTTCAGACACTCCCACTCATCTCCAGAACTCCTGCTGAGCTTTGGGCCTCGATCTGGGCCAGGATCCAAGATCAGACTGTGCATTTGTCTGTGATGAACTTGTACCGGATACAAACACACTTTTTCATTCACTTTGCAATGAATCATAAAATTGGCCCAGACCAGTGATCAGCTTTCATCGGGTTGGCTAAATGTACTTTCATAATAAACTACATTAAAGAAGTCCAGCCATAGAGCTGTACCAGTGATACTTTGTGAGTCTTATGAGCAGATGATGAGCAAATATGCAGCAGTTTGGCTGTCCAAACAACTCTACGGGGGAGCAGGAACAAATTACTAACAGTGCTGGTCATACACCTCATTATGAGAAACGTGTGACTGAAGTATCCTGGTAATAATGCCAATTTCAGTCCAACTTCACACTATACACAGAAACAAACACTAACACACACTCACACACACAAACACAGAATACACACTCACTAATGAACAGTCCCCGTCTTCATGTTGCACAAATCACAGTTATTCTGCTCATAATTGGGTATCAGTTACCAGGCAACACTGCAGCGCAGGGCCATGCCAACCAGTGGTCGTTCTCCCTCAAATCCATCCTCCCCTCCTTTGGACCAGCAGCTGCGGCAGGATGCTAATTTGATTAGCGGGCTAATTGAGTGCAGAGGTGTACTCCCACACAGGCGTCTCCATTAAGGCAGGCAGTGGTCATTGCTGGGGCCTGCACACTTGTTCCCTGCCTTGAGCGCTGTGTGGAAGGGGTCACTGCCACATGGAAATTGCAGGTTAAATGCTCAGTAAGGCATTCATATATGCACATGGCTGCTCTAACCACGTCTCTCTCAATTCAGTGTGTGTGTGTGTGTGTGTGTGTGTGTGTGTGTGTGTGTGTGCGTGCGTGCGTGTGTGAGGGCATGTTGTGAGTGAATGTGTATCTGTGTGTGCATGTGCGTGTGCATTCTTGGGAGATAGGACCGAAGGCAGAAAAAATTCACGCCTCAGGCAGGGTTGCACCTCCCTCTCTGACTGCTACCCAAACTGCACACACGCCTGGCGTGCCACGTGGCCTCCGCAGAAGCTGTGCTGAGTGCTGGGGGAGCCAGGGGAGGACGGGAGCCCCAGATGAATGGCTGAGGGCATCAGCATCTGTGGCAGGCATCTGTGACCAGGGACAGCAGGAGTCCAGTTCCCCTGAGTCACACAGACTGCCCACTCGGTGCATATGGATGCGGGAGCTAGAAGCTATGTTTGTTTTTTTGTGCAACACTTGCACGAAAATGCATACACAGAGACACACAGACACAGACACACATACAGTACACACTATACACGTGCTTGTAAGAAGCTATGGAGATGTGAGTTATTTTGGTAAGCAGTATCAAAAGACTAATTTTATATGTTATACTGTATATTAGATGTATTTCTCTGATATTTTAGTATATTTTAACATGTTTCTTAATTGTTGTCTTCTATACTGACACAAGCTGGGGGAACAATATTTAATTTTTGTATGTACGAAAGTGCACATGAAAATGACAATAAAGTACATCTTGAAATACATTTGGTGTGGTTTAGGCAACACGTGCAAAATATGTGTCACTCTACATATACAGTTTATATATATATATATACTACATCTACTATATGTGCCTATTTTTGTTTTCAGTCTGCAATGTGTCTGTCTGTAAATGTATGTGTATGAGTGTGTAACCATTTATGACTGGTGTGAGTGTGTAAGTGTGATTGATCAATGTGACCGTGTGTATGTGTCCATGTCTGTCTGAGCATTTCTGCCTGGTTTATGTGTGTGTGTGTGTGTGTGTGAGTCCTCTTATCTCCAGTGCTGGACAGGCCAGGAATGGAGTGTATGTGGGAGGCCAGTGGCAGGGTAAGTACATTAGCTGCTGTCTGGGCCCCTGCACTATCTCCTTCTGTCAGATTAAGACGAGTGATCCCTGTTTTCATCCTGCCTTTGACCCCCAGGTCAGCCCCACACTTACACCGACTCACACACTGCAATAAAGAGAGGGGGAAGGACACTTGTGTACTGCAAGGAGTGTGTGTGTGTGTGTGTGTGTATGTGTGTGTGAGAGAGAGAGAGAGAGAGAGAGAGAGTGTGAGTGTGAGTGTGAGTGTGTGTGTGTGTGTATGTGCGTGTGTGTGTGTGTTCATGCTCGCTCACGTTGATGACTTCAGTGTTGGCAGCCGTGTCGTTCACATAAACATGTTTCATGTGAAAACGTGTCAAGTACTCAATTACACGCTTTTTGATGGGAAAAAGTTCAAGGGCAAGCAATCCCCCGCATCAAGGAGCGATCTTGCACTTCTCCACCTTCTGCTCGTGCCGTCTGAGAGAGGCAGTGGCGGCGCTCTGCCACTGGGGGTCAGTGGTCGGCCTGACGAGCGCATCGCGTCCCCCGGGGAAAATCTCATCTGCTCCCCGTCAGCCTCCTCATCAAGGTTAAAAGACTCTTATTCCGCTAATCATGCATCTGTTTGCTTAGTGGCGACAAGCAAATCCCTCTTTGCCCCTGCACGCTGCATTTATGGCCTCCCCACTGTGGAGGAAGTGGATGGAGGATGGGGTGTGTGTGTGTGTGGGGTGGGGGTGGGGGGGTGGAGGATGGGTGGGGGCTGTGTGGGGAGAGAGTGTTGGTGAAGGACACAGTGATGGAGGAGGGGGTGGAGGGGGTGGCGGTGGTGACTGAGGAGGGCTAGGGTGTGGATGATTCACATGGAGAGCCAGCTGGTTCCTGCCACACAATACATTAGGCGTCTTTAATTTCTGGGCGCTGATGATGTATCTGTTTGATCTGGACGGGCGGCCCGGAGAGCGGCCGGCGCGGGGCCAGATCAATGGTCTCCACTAATTACGCAATTACGCCGCTGCTTAGCAGCAATCGTGCTGCTGGCACTACGAACCGCAGAATGAGAACAAGTGCAGGACGAATGCAAGAGGAGGAGAGGAGGTGAGGGGGAGAGGAGAAGAGGGGAAACGAATGCAGGACAAATGCAAGAGGAGGAGAGGGGGAGAGGGGGACGCATGCAGGACGAGCAGTGCCAGTGCAGAGTGAGGGACAGGGTGATCGGAGATTTATCTGTCTCTGTCTCACACAACCTCAGGGTGACAAGGAGTACAAGGACACAGAGAATACTGGCCGGCGACAGACCTGTCAATGGCCTGCTCTTCACAGCTATAGGTATGGGTCATGAAGGAATAATCTTGGCTCTATTATTTAAGACCCATTGAATTGAATTTCCATTGGAAGGTATGGTTTAAATATTTAACATTGAAAGATATACTAAAGATAAGAAAAAAAGATACTAGAGTGAATCTACAGATTTGGTGTTGGTGCATATGTAAAGGCATCCAAAATGGAAAAGATGTCATTATAGACCCTTTCAACAATAAAAACAAAAACAATGCTTGAACGTTCTATTTGGGCCCCAATCTACTTCCTCTGCATTAAGATAACATATGGAATGTTAAAAAGGAAGTCTTGTGGGGCCAACTATGATGCTGATAATGGAACTCTCTTGAAAGGTCTATAGACTTGTAGAAACGGAACATGGAAAAAGTAATATCTCTACAAAGACTAATATCTCTAGCAAAGAGAAAACTGGTATGCAAGAAAAATACTTTAAATGTTTTAATGACAAAAGACATGAAGTATGAAAGGACAAGCCAAATGCATGATATTTGAGCCTCTTATTGAATTATAGTCATGATTTCCAGGTAGCTGCTGGCTGACATTTTGATTTTATATTCCAACTGCCACTATATGGCATCAAATCTCCCTCCGAGTAACATTCGTCTGTCAACCCGCTCCTCTTTGAGCCCGTAAAAAAAGGAGATTATCCTTTACAGCGCGCCAGGCTTCCAAGCCATCCACAGGTGCTCCATCTTCAGCCTGCAGCACCATGCTCGAATTATCAGCGGGACGTGGCGGCTGGCTCCAGCGCTTAAACAAATGACCCGTGCGCTTGATTCATCACAGACTGCCCCCCAACCACCCCGCCGTCCCCTCCTAGGCCCATCGACCGTGTCCAGCCCGACAGTGATTGATGTGTTGGAGAAACTTCAGTCGACGAGTTTAGGATGGGGGTGGGGGGTTGCTTCGCCATGAGTGATAGGAGGAAGACATATTCCGGAGCTTAAATTAGGTTTAAAAAATTCAATTTTCCGAGCCTGTCCCCGGGAAGCAAGTAATTGCATATGTGGCCCAGCCCGGTCTCTGGGCCCTGGGCCTCCTCTGCCGCAAATCATCCAGGCTAACTGGATCTGACATGCTAACGAAGATCACATAATCAGTCAATAACAGCCAAATGCTTCACCTCACAGTCTACAATTGTGCTTGGGGACGGGGACGTCTTTAAGAGCTCAGCATTTCATTAAAGACCAGGCATTCTGCTATGGCTATTATGGGAATGACCACAACAATGAAACATCCTGGTGTTTGTCTTCAGCAAAAAAAAGAAGTCACCCAAAAGCTTTGATTTCAGAGATGTCTCTCTAGGACTGGCTGTCTACTATGAAGATCTCTGTGGTGAAGTAGTCGAGGAGTGAAAAGAGAGATACTGAAGCACCTCGTAGGAGAGGACATATGTTTGCGTCAGCTGCATGTAATCACGGCTGAATGGCGAGGACGCCGAGGAAGTGGAAGACGGAGGGAAAAAAAGAGATGCAACAACAGCATAAGTTAGTGATCAGCCACGCTTCATTTTCTCCTGACAGATTTGTTTACGTTTGCGAGGTAGGGGATGGGACCAGAGCCGGGAAAAGCGACAGCATGAACAATGGGCAGAACATCAATCAGCACTGGGGGTGGTGTGTGTGTGTGGGGTGGTGGGGGGTGGTGGTGGGGGCAGTGTCATTGACGCCAGACCATCAGCGCTTCACAAAAGACTTATTCAAGATGAAGGCCACATCTCCTGGTAATTATTCATAAATGGGAAGCGTGATGGTGTACACTGCTCTCTCTCTCTCTCTCTCTCTCTCTCTCTATCTTCTTTTCTCTCTACAATTTCTTGGAAAAAAAAAAACATATTACCTGAATAAACTGGGTAGAACACCAACTTCGCTCTAAAAAAATACTGTGGACTATAGTCTACATTTAAAATGCAATAGCATTCATAACACTTTTGTAATAGTTTAATTATGTAGCATATCATTTGCATTCATAATCTCCACTTTCCATAATCCATGAAAGTGTAAATAATGGATTCCCAATTAGCGATTCCCCACTGATTCGCACTGATCATTTGAAAAATTACAGCAGTATCTGATGAGACTTTAGATATTCCATTATTCATGCACAATAATCTATAATGCATATAACACTTTCACACTACTATGGTTGTAATCAGCACACCAAGTGAACTTTACCCACATCAACCTTCCGTGTGCCACCACAAATATCACCAGCCACTTGTACTCGTACCTCGTAAATACACCTTACTGTGTCTTATTACAATGTTATAAAGCGCATATAAACACAGTGAAATCAGTAGCGTGGAGCGAGACACCCAGGCACAGGTTGCTTCATGCCTCCTAACCCTTCAACATGCTGCATCCAATATGGGAGCAGTAGGGGGTCTTCCTGAGTCTCTCTACCACATCTGCGCCTCTCAACGGGACAGCACTCGCGATTGGAGGAGACAGCTTAACGAGGCTCCGCTGGAAATCAAAGCATCTGATTAGGCAGCTGGCTGCGGCGCCCCGCTCCCCAGCCCCCATGGCCGGTCCCCCCACCGACTTCTTCCTCCGAGCCGCCAATTACGAGCACGTGCCACTCCAGCCTTTCAGGGCTCGGGCGACTCTGTTCGTCAGCTCCGCTACACGCCGCTCCGCTCTCAAGACCACGCTGGGGAAGGAGGGCCAGCGGAGCTGAGAGAGCGAGAGAGTGAGCGGAGCTGAGAGAGCGGAGGTAGAGAGAGAGAGAGAGAGGAGAAACGAAATTTAGCCCTACTCATAATGAGGGATATTTATAGAGGCTTTATATAAGTGCGCCATAATTCCTTTGAGGATCGCCAACCCAAAATGGTGCTTTTCTCTAGGAACACAGCTGAGGAGGTCATTAGTTCTGGGAAGCAGAGGAGACCGTGAGAGTCAGCTCAAAAGAGGTCAATTCCACTTGTGGCTCCACTGACTAAGTCAAGCAAAGTATTTAAGGAAAGAGTTATGAGTTATGGACACAAACGCTGTGGGAAATTAATAATTGTCCAGTTAGGCAAAGTAGTTTGGAGAGAGTGCCCAACACAGCTGTTGGTGCTATCTGACAGTCCTGAAAATACATAGCCAGTTTACAGGAAAAGAGGAGCTGTTTAAATAGAAAATGTTGGTTTATTAACAAATGATTTGCTGAAGTCAGTAAGTGGGAAGCCAACCAAAAGTGTCTTGCATATCAGTATTATGTAAGTGTAAAGCAAAAAGGCGAATGGGCAAGGAGCCACGACCGCAGCCAGCCTCTCGTCGTCAGGCCGGAGTAACGAGAGAGAGCCGACTGGACTGGAAGGCGGTGATTTTAAAGACCCTCAAATCGACCCACCAATTAGCGCAGCACAGCCAACTGCAACAACTCCACCTACAGGTGACACAGAACAGCAGCGGTAGGCAATGCAGGCTGGATTACCCACGCAGGGCCAAGCCAGGGAGAGACACACCCAGCACGGCATAGCCGGGCGTGACACACACACAGACAGAGTGTGTGAGGCTGAGAAGTGAAGCTGGTGAACGAGGAGCCTTCTATTATGCTGTGTTCAAAAGCACTCTCTTCCTGTGCTATTACTCCGCTTCTGAAACCCCATATTATTAAGCGATACAAGCCACAGGATCCAGTGGAATGCCAGTGCCCCAATGCCAGAGTCTAATGATGAATTGCTCTCCCCATTCACACACACACAGACACACACACACACACATACACACACTCACACAGTCATAAAAAATGCAAACACTCACTCACACACACACACACACACACACAATCACACGTGTAGGCACACACACACACACACACACACACACACACACACACACACACACACACACACACACACACACACACACACACACACACACACACACACACACACAGAATGGCACCCTCAGTGCTGCTCACAATGATAGAAATAAAACCTGTGGATTGCCCAACACAGAAATCTTTGTCTACCATCTGAAGGGGAGATAAGTACAGAGAAAAAAGCTTAACCTCCGTGGCTGGGTCCAATCCTCCCATCTGATGGAGCAAGTGCTCCTAATAATAGCACAGGAGCCTCCACTTACCACCTGCCCCCCCACACACACACCAAATCTGATCCCATGCTGGGGGGAACGCAAACAGACCCACTGGAGGATGGAGGAGGAGGAGGAGGAGGAGGAGAGAAGGAGGAGAAGGAGGAGATGATTGGACTGGTACTCACTGCTCATCCATTTGGCTTGGGGGTCGTGAACCCTGAAGTCCTCCCCGAAGATGTCCTTCACCGTCACCTTCCCCTTAGAGGCCAGGCTGTCATCATCACCTGCGTGAGGAAGGAGCAAGAGTTGATTTAAGAGTGTGGCTACACGTGACAAATGCGATGCGAAGAGTAAAATGGCTGATACCATTTACCGCAGGGAGGGTGCGACACTGTGTCAAGGTTGAGGGTGTGTCAAGATTGAAACGCATTAAACAGGCATATATTAGTTTACTGAAAAGGAAATACCCTAAAACCCCTAGAGCAGCAAGAGCACCGGCATTACCATACACTGCACATTCAGAGTTGTATGAAATGACTTTGGGTAGCCAACAGACACCAGGCTCCAGCTTTGAGTTCAGTAAACATATTTCTTTGGCAGCCACATATTTTCTGGATCCAGCCTGGACTTTGAACAAAATAGTGGAGTCGGCGAAGTGCAGAAGCAGCATATTTCTCCCCTGGCTGGACTTTCTGCAGAAATCCGTGTCTCATTGACTTGTTGTTGTTTAGCCAGAGCTAAGAGAGGGATGTGTGTGTGTGGTGTGTCTGTGTGTGTGTGTGTGTGTGTGTGTGTGTGTGTGTGTGTGTGTGTGTGTGTGTGTGTGCGCAGGGCGGTGGGGGGGGGAGGTATGGGGGTGCGTGGAGGACTGGTCAGGAGTGCCTCACTGCATACGGGTGGGTCATTAAGGGGTTTGTGCAGTTAGAGATGCCCACTCAGCCACACCCATACACACGCACATCGCACACACACACAAAGTCACTGACTGGCAGAAACACATAAACAACCACAGACACCCACATGCACACACACAGACAATACAGAGACACACACACACAAAACAGAGTGAGCGAGACAGAAGCAAATAAACAAACCCAGAGACAATTTCCCAAGCACACACACACACATAAATACATAAACAGGGTACCCCCAGAATTGTTAGACCTAAATTTAAGACTTTTTAAGACCTTTTTAATACCACTTCAGATGAAATTTAATACCTACATCGCACCCATTCGGATAGAATAAATAATATTAAAAGGTAGGATTAAACCTCAAATAATTACTATTTACAAGTGTTTGAACATACCAACATGAACATGACAGCAGTGCAGTGGCAACGCAAAGCTTTGTCGCGGTAGTAACGTGACTGAATGTCCCGCTTCATGGACAAATTTACACGGAATAGAACCTAGTTGATTTCAGGGATTAAAGTGAAAAAAAAAAAATCGTTTCACTGAACTTTTTTCAGGTCATAAGTCATTCGTTGTTCATATCTACCTATAGAGATAGCACCCTTTGTTACACCTATTGGTTTTTAATGTACAAAAAGATGCAAACAGAAAAGTAAAGCACCAAATAAACACCAAAACGAGGCTACAGGGTACTAAGTTACTATGTAATTAATGCCACCTACAGGTGAATGCATAGAACATAACAATCCTATGGTTTGTGTACCCTGTAGCCTCGTTTTAGCCATGTGAATAAGGCGAATTGAGAGTGTTCTTGATTGAGACTGAGTTTTCCTGTTGAACAAAACAATATTTCAATACCATCCCTGACCATTGCTGATTAGCCATTGCTGTTCTTTTCTACTGCAGCAATATTGTAGAAAGGCTTTAACACACTCTTATTTAATTACTTCAGGCCAAAAGTGTTTAAAGGGGAGATTTTTTTTCTTGTTAATATGCAATTCAACACTAAGTAAAATCTATAAAATCAAGTTTGCAAGATTTCACATTTCCTCATCAAAGTAACGAATCAGAACAGTCTAGATATTGTTCATATTTCCATTTGTTGCCTCATCTGCATTTAATGAAAACATGGTAATTTTGAGTTTTACAGACAACTCAAGTTTTCCAATGAGCAGCAATACTGTGTGTGCTCATGCAGGAGGTCTGCGCATCTGATAACGACAATCGTTTTGCGCTATGAAAGAACATGCGTAGCCTACTTTCTGAGCGCAAACACGGTCAGCCATAGATAAACGTAGCATACCTCTGTCGTGGTGGCTAGTTGCACCAGGTAGGGAAGATGTCCTGAAGTGCAAGAACGTTAACCTTATGGCAGTCTTCTGATTGTTGGCGTGCTAAAACATTTTCCTATTGCATCCATAAACAATTTTCTTGCAGCAAACCGCGCAAAAGCAAACCCCTGGCACTTTATTTTTTTACACCATGGCTTGTTAGTTCTCCCCCGTTTCCAACAGCCGCCCATCTCCATTTATTTTTTAACTTTTGACACCTGTGCCTTCCTTTATTGTTGTTTATGTAAAGCACATTGATGTTTATGTAAAGCACATTGAATGACCTCTGTGTATGAAATGCGCAACCATAAATAAACTTGACTTGACTTTAGCAACGCATCCATGACAGCTAGTGGCCTTGCCAAATAGACGCACACAAATCATGACGCTAATATGCAAGGTTCTGGTAGGCCTACTGGTTATGGTTTTGTGCTATACATTAATAATAGCAAAGTTTTAAGTTGACTATTTTAATTGCATGGTTATTTTTTGTCAACATACGCTCACAACCTACTGTCGTTAAAATGAGGCCTAAGCAAAATAGGCTACAAGGTGGTCTGTGCGTCACAAACACGACTGACCCCTTTACTCAACAGTTCGCGATATTATTATTTTATGTTAACATGCTCAGTCAAAACCTTCCGTCGCAAATTGTGAAAAACAGACGGGATAGGCATAGGCTACGGTTTATATTGCGTCGCTTTACACATACTGTTAGTTGCATTGATCAAAAACTAACAATAATAGTAGGCTACATCGGGTGGCAGCAGGCTATCTGTTCAAGTCATAGGTGACACCCAAAATGAATGACCTCCCCTGACAAGAGTTTGCGATAGTAAGAAATTGTCTACATTGATGCACGGAAAGAACACAGCCTCCAACTTCACACATAGAGCTCACAATATCATATCCAAAAAAGTTAATCGGATTGGGCAACCTCATCAGCTGTCTCGATGGTGTCACTATAATCCAACTTTGACCGTTCTCCAGACGTGTTCTTTTTTTTTTTTTGCAACCGCACCAGGCCAATGAGAAGCTGCGTGTAGCTACAATATAAACAAAGCGAAACTCATGGCTGACGTATCTTCTTGAGCGGTCTCTGATTGAGACACAGAAAGTTCTCAAGAACACTATTAGGTCTTTAAACATTTACCATCACACACATTCATTCATCGGACCTAATATTTGTAGTTTTAAAAAAAGGAAAAGAAAAGGTGATAGACCCCCCTCCTATTTTTTTTTTTTCTTACCGGATCTGCATCGATCTCAAATATGACATTTCTAAAATCAAATTGACGGAAATCCGTCGTACGACGGAGAACTTTAATCCTTGTCTGATCTACGCTACGTGAATATATTAGACTAAATCTACTGATCATTTGAAAAATTAAGACCTCCGTGAAAAAATTCCAGACTTTGAGGTGAAATTCAATACTTTTTAAGGCCTTAATTTAGGAAAATGAAATGTAATACTTTTTAATACTTTTAAGACTCCTGCTGGTACCCTGAAAACACAAATACATACACTGAGCAAGCAAGCAAGCAAATGGGAGAGAGAGAGAGAGAGAGAGAGAGAGAGAAAGAGATCATAGTTGTATGTGCCTCAAGCAGGGGCCAACACTATTATCCTAATCTGACGCCTGAGTGACTTTGCTGCCTTTCTCTACTCTTTATGACACCTCTGTTCTGTTGCACACCCTCACTCATTGGTCTGTAAACACAACAACTGAGACCAAACTGACAGCAGGTACCATGAGAAGGACTGCGGATGCCTTGAAATTCCATGCATTGAAATGGGGCTTTCATGACAGCCTTCATATTAAAAGTCCTCTAACACTACGAGGTGGGAATTGCATTTGGCTTCCCTCTGCAAATCATTTTTTTAATACTGAGTATATTTGACAGAAACCAGGGGAGGGGAAAAAAACAATCCCGCTATTTCCACATCTCCTGTTAACGGATATTATATTGCTGGTTTAGTGTGAGGGTGCAATATTTTTTCCAGAGTCGAGGTGACCGCAACAGAAGGGGGAGGGGGGACACTACTTAACACCTAGGAGACAGTTACCGCTGGACAAAAAATAAACAAACAAACAAAAACACAACAACAATCAGCTGTCCTTCCGGGTCCTCTTACCATCAATTGACTATTCGATTATTGAAATGGGCTTATGCGTTTACACTAGACGCTCGGCGCAAAACCAATTTATTTAGACCTAATTCTATCCATCAGATAGCATCACGCAAACCCTCTGTCTGCAGCATGACTCATTCCACATGCATAAGAGCAGACCCGCAGAAGCAACAGCAGGAGGAGGAGGAGGAAGGGGAGGAGGAGGAGGAGGAGGGGGAGAGAGAGGAAAAGGCAGCATCTGATACGCTTTGGTGGGCGTGCTGTGTGAACAGCTTTGAATCGCCTCTTGGAGGGAGAGATAGAGTCAGTCAGAGAGAGAGAAAGAAAGTGAGAGAGAAAGAAAAAGTAAAAGAGAGAGAAGCTGGTGAGCAGCCTGCAGGAGGAGATACTGAGGGGAGTGTGTGTGTGTGTGTGTGTGTGTGTGTGTGTGTGTGTGTGTGTGTGTATGTGAGAGAGAGGGGTGGAAACAGGGCTGCATTTCAAAGCAGTGAGATGGACCAGTGGCCAGATAACGCTGAGAGACAACACACAGTCAGCCTCCCATGTAGTTTGCCATGTAGTTTCCAAAGAGAGCCCTGCTGCACCATACTACAGACAAACGCCTGCCATTTAGATATGGACAACAGAGCATGAGGATCCCTTTAGAAGATCAAAGAAATTATGTCAAAATATAAATAACAGTAATGTAGTAATTTTGGAGTATTCAGTTATAAAGCATATACAATATGTGTTCTATACCTTAAAAAAAAAAAAAAAACATTCATTATCTAGGGCACAATGTTGTTAAAATGCTATTTGTTTAATGCTTTGCATATTAGATGCCAAAAAAAAACATCCATCTCCTATTAGCCACATAGGGCATAAATCCAACACCACAGACTACTTTTGGGGCAGTACTGTAGCAATGTTTCCTCACAGTTAAGCTCTTGAATTCATTTCAGAATGGACCCAAAAGAGGCTCCACGTCAGCCTGTGTGCCAAAGTGACAAGGCCGTGGCTTGACCACTAGCAGCCAGCCGAACAGATTCCTTAACTAACCTTCACTCTGAGGTTAATTTACTCAGGATCAGGACAATGTATTCAGGATCAATTGACCAAATCAATAGCAACACCTTCTTACCAGCCCACATCAATACTTTCGGGACTTGTTCCCCTTAAACGGTCTTGTGCAATTTTCAAGCGTGGCTCATCAATCCCTCTGTGATGAGAAGGCCAGGGTGTGACACTTGTTAAAGTGAATGCCCCAGTGACTGAACTTGTTTGTGTGGGCGTGATGTAGTCACACTCTCTGTTGTTGTCTGACAGTCAGAGGACATCCTAATATTGAATAACCACCAAGCTGCCCATACAGGCCAAGCAGACGAAAGGCAGACATGAAGCCTTGTGTGTGTGAGTATGTGTGTGTGTGTGTGTGGTGTGTGTGTGTGTGTGTGTGTGTGTGCAGTGGATAGGTCTGCACCAGGATTGGTTGGTATTGGGGCCTAACTCACATATGCTGCCTGTTGTGGCTGGCTGGCACTGAGTGTCTGCTTTA
Source organism: Alosa alosa (assembly GCF_017589495.1). Lineage (NCBI taxonomy): Eukaryota > Metazoa > Chordata > Actinopteri > Clupeiformes > Clupeidae > Alosa > Alosa alosa. The sequence continues at coordinate 23,167,058 of NC_063204.1, forward strand.
TGTGTGAATCTGACACACCAGAAAACACAGTGTATTTAAAGTTGACAATGGTTGACAAAAAAAAAAAAGGCGAACACACACACATCCCACATGATGTAAGTCTCCATCCTCTGTGAAAGACAACCTCAGCAGTAAGTTGCACACACAAAGAGGAGAGGATTGTGGGCAGAAAACAGGTTGTTCGGTGCTATTGATTCCCCAGGTACATGCCTTGACCTTCACTGATGCGCATCCTCATACAGTACGTCATACAAACTCTTTGAGAACACTAGAAAACAGACACACACACAGATACAGACACAGACAGACAGACACTCACACACACACTCACTCACAGCACGTGCTGTGCGTGGCCTGTGAGCAGATGCTGGCTGACACGCGCGCTCCACCACACATGTTCCCCTTCGCCACCACTCCTGGGAAACTGGCTCATTAACACAGGAAAACATGGCCCTTAATCCAATCAGACTGCATCTGAGGGAGATTGGAACATGATGCACTGTGAGCCCCTCCATGCATGCGTGTGTGAAAGTGTGTGTGTGTGTGTGTGTGTGTGTGTGTGTGTGTGTGTGTGTGTGTGTGTGTGTGTGATGGTATGCTGTTTTTCCTCCTCTTACTGCTGTGTGTCAGAGCTTTACCCACTATTTTCTATACATTACACACTGAGCTGAGGAGAGGCCTCTCAAGCTAATGGCTTGGGTGCATTATCATCCCTCTCAATCATGACAGACCATCTCTGTTAGACCAGCTAACAACTGACCACTTTTCAACACAGGCCTAAACGGAGTGCAAAACACGACTTTATGGAAAGGTAAAAATGACAGGCCTCGAGGGCCATCCAGTGTAGACCGCTCATGACCACCACCGCCTCCAATCAATCAGACTCTGAGTCCTCTACACTCTGTGTTTTCTCTTGCAAGATGTCTGACCAGAAAGAGGATGGACCTGTGGAACACTAGAATGGGGACGCATCCTGGGCAGGCTGTACTGATAGCAAGAGCCTAGAGAGAGGGAACAAATGCTCGTCCAGGCTGAGGTGCAAGTGTGGTGGCCCGTGGCCCATGCCTGAAGTGCCAGGATGCCCATAGACTGCAGTGTTTCCCCTACAGTGTATTTAACAGCGGCGCCGCTGGATTTTCAGCGCCGCTGCAACATAATATCACGAGATTCACTTAACACACTGTAAAAGCACAACGGCCAACGTCATCTCGAAATTGTTTTCTGAAAGTCTTGAGTAAGTTAAGTGCATCAAATCCGCACTTAGCCTCTCATTATTCAGGACATATATGCGGCATGATGTGTCAGGTGATTACAAGCCCAAAGACAAGCCCAAAGACAAGTCTGCAGCCCACATGGCTAGCCTACGTTCTGAACACGGTTACATTGTTTAGCTATCTGACTGATGGGGTCTTGCTCCGCCACAGTGTAGCCTATGGTGTCATCGTTCACTTGTAGGTTACACAATAAATAGCCTACTTATAGGCCTGGTGACAATAAAACATGATATTAGTTATATTTCATCACGAAGCTGTTTGTATGCCGTGAATTCGCTTGTAGCCTATGCCATATGTTAAGCTTGAGCAATTCCTCTGATCCAAAGCCTGCTTTGACACATTGACACTAATGTAAAACATGCATCCTCCTCTCCTAGCCTACATCAAATAAAAGAAACCAATTCATGATTACCGAAATGAATTTAACATGGGGGGAAAAAAGTTTGTTGCGATTTAGCCTACTTAACTGTTGTGATGCGGTTCTTTCTGCTGATTGGATTTACGCCCGTGTCAGCAACTCTGAGAACTCTCTTGTCTCCGTTGACAATTTTATCCAGAGAGCTGATTTCCCAAAGATGAGCCTCCATCAACATTCAACGACAAATTATTAAAACGTAAGTAATGCAATAGAGTAAACCAATGTGCTACAAGGTGTATGGTCTTAACGTTAATTGTAGCCTAGACTTGTAACGTTAACGTAGGGCTACATGTAATGTTTGCATGGGAAAGCTAGGCGAACACAGTCTAGGCCTGTTTAAACTTTCTGATAGTTAAAGGAAATATGAGCATTCGTTGGCATATACGTATAGCCTAAATTCTGTCCACTTAGCTATAATAGGCTATCACAAACAGACCTTTTCTACGTTTGCGGCATTAGACATAGGAGCCTACATTCTCTTATCAGAAAGACGTGTTCTCATAACTTCAGCGTTCTCTTGACGGTGAGACGAACGGTCGCACTTCAATCAAGTAGCCTAGGTCCTTTTCGAGTTAATTGTGAGTGAGTTGTATGGTAACTGTGGGAGTGATGTAGAAGAAAAGTGAGTATTTACTTTTTTATACGTGGGTTTGTTGTTTTGGGACTGAGAAATAGACTACAAGGAGAGCATCTGGCTACGTGCATGCGTGTCAGCATTAATGCCCCCCCAACAATTCAATTCAATTACCAAAGAGCCTTAGAGATGTTCTTTGAAAAGCCCAGAAAAATTAAGTGCTCGCAGATTGGGTGTGGCCTTTGCCATTAAGACAAATTTAAATAAATTGTAAATAATCTTTTTCTGGGTTGTGCCATTTCATTTTTCTTCTATCATTTTTAACCAATAATGTAAAAGAAAGTAATAGCACCGCTGCTGGAAAAAATTCTAGGGGAAACACTGGACTGGCAGGAGTCAGGCACCCGTGTCAACCCCCGTGCCAACCCCCGGGCTGTGTTTTTTATGTATCTGCTTCTCTGTTCCCTTAAAGGCTTAGTTTATTTTTTGGAGACACTTGTCAGCCTCATTGGAATTAATGGGACATGAAAGGAGGAGATGAAGACTTCCTCTTTTGCAGCGTAAGCCTGCTCATTATTTTGGTAATAGATGGCTGTGCAGTGAGGTGCGTGTGTGCGTGTGTGTGTGTGTGTGTATGTGTGTGTGTGTGTGTATGTGTGTGTGTGTGTGCACGCGCACGCACGGCAGGCAGGAAGTGGAGAGATGTGCCATTGCTGTTTCTCACTGCTCTTTGGTGTGAAGCTGTAAAAATAATTAAATGGCAAATGCAAGAGAGGACACATCAAAGATTTATTTCCTTTCTGCATCGTTTTTTTTTGTGCACTGTATTTTCTCCTCTTTCATAAACATTCCATCACACAGGATTCTAGTGTTGCCAATTTTCTTAGCCACAAAAAAACACTTATTTTTTCCCTGTTTTCATATTTCTTTAGTGCTCTTGAATATGAAAAAAAAAAAACAATAACGAGTAGAAAATACTGCACAAAAAGATGATGCATCCTTTAAGATGATTTAAACTGAGCCTTTTGCTCTGTGTGTAGGCTGTAGCCAGAATCCAAATATATACCCCAGAGCCCCCTTTTTTCACTCGCAAGATGATCTTTGGGTTTGCACTGAGATATTTTTTTGCCAGCGTTGGCTTTGAGCTCCTGGAGGACTTGAAACATGAGGTAACACCAGCAGCCCCCCCCCGAAAGTCAGGTACCAATTAGCTGTCACCCCTGTCAGTCAGCTGTCGCCCCTCAGCATGGAGAAAAAGAGTGCAAAAATTAAAAAAATAAAAAAACTGACCCAGTTTCTCTGGAGAGCTGAACACACATCACACATACCTATCTATTACAGGATGAAGAGGAGGGTTGTCATGGGGGAGAGAGAGAGAGAGAGAGAAAGAGAGAGAGAGAGAGAGATGTGGAAAGGTGAAATGTTAGGATTGATAAAACAAAAAGTGGCAACATTGATCCAGGTCAGCCCTTGTCCGGGGCATTTAGCGTGACGAAAGAGCATTCATCAACTGTACTTCAAGGTATTGAAAAAGAAATACAACTAAGGGTGCCATCAGGGTGTTAAGGGACACAAATGCCTTTATAGAGATATATAGTACACGTCCTCCTTTCCCTCGTCTTATCTGATATTTTCCCCTTGCCTGATTTTGTTTGATGACACAGTAGTGAAATAGCCATCACACGCTCATGATGGCTGGCTGTAGGCCTGACGTAATACCTAATACATCAAAGGTAACACATCAGAGCTCTTACAATAGGCCACAGTATTAAGTAACTTCAAAAGTCTGTGTTGGACACAGGTAGAGGTCTTACCAATTACAATCTGAAAGTCAATTAGGAATGAGGTGTGTGTGTGTGTGTGTCTGTGTGTGTGTGTCTGGGTGTAGCTGCATGGCCGGGGAGGTGTTAGAAGATCCACTCATCCCCTTCGCCATCCTCCAAATTAAATTCCGCTAATCCCACAAATGAAGTCCACCTCTAGCAGCCAATTAATCCCTCAGCCTGCTGTGACAGCCAAGCCCCCCACTCCCCTACCCAGGCGGCACTTTGCCTGAGCCTGTCGAGAGCACCGCCGCGGGGACTACTCGAAGCGCCTGCAGCCCCTCCACTTTACCAGCGGAGGATTAAAGGCAGGACACGCACTGGCAGGAGCCACCTGTTCGAGTCTGCCTCACTGGCACGAAGCCTTACCGACGCTGCTGCTGCTAGCACAGCCACACACTCCTGGCTGACCTCCCTGCAACTCACCTGCGGCAGAGAGCTACGTGACAGCGCAAGAAAGTCGGGGAGACAGCTGCTGGCAAATCAGACTTTTTGACTGGGTAAAGAAAATTGCACAAAATGGCTGCTCCACCTGTTCCACTGGCGCTGTCATGATGTCAGGTTGACTCCGTGAGGATGACTCCGCAGTAAGGAAGTGCAGACTGGTGAGAGAGATGAGTTTTACCGGAGCAACACAGATGTATAAACTTCAGATTTTATTTTAAAGTGCCAGCATAAGATCTTATGTTGACACTTTAAAATAAAATCTGAAGTTTATACATCTATGTTGCTCCGGTAAAACTCCTCTCTCGCTACAATTAGTCCTCTCCTGTTGACGCACCAGTAAGTTAATTACAGAAACGTGGAGGAACAACTGTTTTTCGAAGTGCAGACTGGATCAGAGGTACAAACGCACTGTGTAAACTACCAGGAAGCTGAGAAGATTTTGCTTCGGATTCAGCCGTTGGGTTTTTAATCAAACCGATCTGATACAAATCTCTCCTTAGGCGCATCACAAGCAGGAAGGTAAAGGCAAGGAAATGAATTTCTTATTGATGACTTGAGAGCCCGCTGATAACCTGAGCAACCTCTGCGATGCGGTGGCAAACTGTGTGGGTGGTAGGTGCACATTAATGAGAGCCCTTGGCTTTCAGGTTGATCTGAATGTCACAGAAATGTGGCTGGAAAATCCGGGGAAATTATCCAAGGCAAAGACACATGGCGGTCTGCTAAACAGGGTCACGCATACCCTTAGGGATCAGTGGAGGATGGAAATATCCACTGCTGTCTGTTGCAGCGGCCAACACAGACCCACAACAGCCCCTACAGCGAGGTCAGAAGCGTAAGGGAACGGCTCTGATCACAGGCAAACATGCCCTGACAAAATGGAGCACTCTTTGAGGTCTCAAGCAAAAAGCCAACGCTCTTCCCATGGGGACCACAGGCTATAATTATCATTGACAGGGCACAAAACAGAGGCAAAGCAGATTATAGTCTTGGTAATTAAGTTAAACACTGTGATACCCCTCAGAGTCATAGATCTGGGGATCCCTGCACATCACAGCACATCAGCGTTTATTCTACAAACCAAACACCAGTGACTATTAATCTATCATGAGGCATAACAGAAATCTAGTCAAGTGGGTTATGAAGGTCAAAATCCTGGTGAAATGCTTTAACATTAATAGCCCAGGGGCAGTTGAGTGCTTGCTTGGCATATGGTTAAGGAACAGCTTTGCTTCTTATGCTCAAGTGAGGGTGAGCTTGCTGGACAAATGACCTTGACAGCATGTTCTGTAAAATAAATGCTAACCAGATGAAAATTGCAAGTGTGAGCGAGTGTAAGCAAGAAAGAACGAGAGAGAGAGAAAGAAAGAGTGTGTGGATGTGTGTGATACGAATGTATGAATTTCAGTGCCCCATGACAGATCATTTAGGAATTTCAATGATGACCTTTGGAAGGTTATGTGAGGCTGTAGTGTGTGCATGACTGTGTGTGTGTGTGTGTGTGTGTGTGTGTGTTTGTGCATGCGAACATGTGTAAGCGCATCTTCATCCCCACCTGGGGTCAGCAGGATGACTGACGTGACGATGAGGGAGCAGATGACCAAAATGACCAGCAGGGCAATCGCTATTCCCTTCCAGTTCCTCTGCGGAGGGTTACTCCCTACCAGCTCCTGAAAGGAGAGAAAGAGAGGGATGGGGGGAGAGAGGGGGGAGGAAGAGAGGGGTAGGTGGGCAGGGGAGAAAAGAGACGGGAAAATGGTTTAGTTCATTGCTGGAGAAAGCGAGGAAGAGAGAGGAAGAGATAGAGAGAGAGTTTAATAACAGACAGTTAGACGTGTGGCACTCAGGCAGCCATCCACTGGAAACACTAGATAAAGAATATGCTGGGAGGGAAATGGCTTTTCTAATGAGTCAGTGCCACCAGCGTCAATCACTCACACGCCGCGCGTGCGCCGGACGAGGAAGAGCCGCTGCTCCCAAGCCCCTGAGAGATTGGAGGGATGTCTTTCAGCCCTGTTGACTCGCCCAAGGACATCGGCCACACACCGAATGAGAGTGATTGTCATTAAATGCTATTTTAGTATTGATTTTGCTTTTTCTCTTCAGTTCTTAAGCCTGAGATCTATGCTTGCAGAGGGTGGAGGAGAGTGGCAGTGGGGAGCCTTGTTTGGCACTGTGTTTGGCTCTTTGAGCTCAGTAGAATGAGGAGTGTATAAAAAAATAACAAAAAAATAAATAAATGGAAAGCACCTTAATAGTGAGGACAATGATAGACTCTCCAAAGTGCCTTTAAGTGCATTGTTTGCTTAAATAACAAATGTGCAATAGAAATCAAAGGAGACCTCATAGCGCATTTTCAAAAGCAACATGCACAGAGAAGAACACATACATGAGAAAAACATGAGGCATGTGGCAGACATGAGAGAGACCGAACAGGGATAGAGAGAAAAACAGAAGGAGAGAGAAAGACAGAGAGATGAATGCAAGTTTGTAATTAGTTTACTGATGAGGAAGCTGGTGTGACCCGTAGGGGTCAGACTTGCGGGTACCTGTGGCTACGGTCTTAATTAAAGTTAAATAAAGACAGCAGGCACGCACGCGTACGCACTGAGCAGAGAGCCGGGTCTGTGAGTGGAGCATGATGGAGGGGAGAGCACTAAATGGACGGGGCTTTTAGTGACCTTGTCCCCCGGCCCTAATTGAGTCTCCGCAGACATCATTAGTCGGCGAGATAACGCACGCGGGGGCCTGTTTAGAGGCGAGTGGCCATTACAAAGACTCATTAGAGAGGAACCACGCTCCCATAGCCACGCTCCCTCTTCCCATTCCCCTCCTTTCAATCCGGCAATGTTTGTGTGTGCCCGTGTGTGTGCCCATATGTGTGTGTGTGTGCCCGTGTGTGTGTGTGTGTGTGTGTGTGTGTGTGTGTGTGTGTACTGTATGCATGTGTGTGCCCGTGTGTGTGCCCATATGTGTGTGTGTGTGCCCGTGTGTGTGTGTGCCCGTGTGTGTGTGTGTATGTGTGTGTGTGTGTGTGTGTGTGTGTACTGTATGTATGTGTGTGCCCGTGTGTGTGCCCATATGTGTGTGTGTGTGCCCGTGTGTGTGTGTGTGTGTGTGTGTGTGTGTGTGTGTGTGTACTGTATGTATGTGTGTGATTGTGTGTGGTTTTTCCAGCACGCTGTCTAGGGCTCAGTCTCTTTGAGTTTCGCCCTCCTCTTTCTCGAGATCACTCAGGCAAGACGAGCCACGGCAGGCGAGTGGCACAGTGGTGCGTGAACACAAACAAACACTTTCTCTGCCGTCGAGAAGCACCAGTTTTCATGCTTCCTGGACCAAAGCGTGCTTCCAGAATGACAACGAGGTAGACTAAAAATAGCCACAACATTGATACAAACTCATACACACACCTACACATCAACATGCCCACAAAAACATAGTGATGGACCACTTCATGAGAGGAATGTCCACATCGCCTCCAAAGTATGGCTCCTGGCTGAATACCTGAGTTTAAAGCTTGCCACATCAAACACACACACAGACAAACACACACACACTTTTCTGTTACACAAATTGGTACAGTGTCTCTTCAGATGCCTACAGCGAACCATAAAACCACTGAGACTTAAACATGACACGTCCAATTATTCTGTTACCCAAATTGGTACAGTCTCCTCTCAGACTAATACAGCCAAGCATGCTATGAAATCTTCATGTCTCTCACACACTATCTGGAGGATATGTCAGTCAGCCAGTCTGTCAGTCAGTGGTGCTGATGATGGCTGGTGGGTGATGGGCTCCGAGCGGCTCTCCAGCTGAGCGCCACTCAGGCAGGAGCATCTCCATTACCTCCCACCACCAGAGGCAATCAGCACCACCAGTCACTCCCACAGTAACACTCCTTGCAAACGCGGGCCCTCCAGCCTCTACAATCCCCAACACACACACACACACACACTCACACACAGATGCAACCCAATATCTCAGTACCTCTTCTGAACTGTAAACCTGAAGTCCTGCCAACGTTTTTTTTAGCACGCACGGAGTGTTCATCATGCATAAATGGGAGAGATGGAAAAAAAATGTCAGAAATGCCTTCTGTAGCAGCAGGTTCTCACTTCTACCTGAAATGCAACTCTCAAACTAATTGAATGCTCAGGAGAGCTTTAGGTACATGATTGAAATCCTGTTGAAATACACTAAGCACACCGAGTGCCTTTCACTTCCTCGAGGCTTTAGTCATGGAGGACAAATCACTTGGAGGGAGCTCATCGGACTCCAAAAAAGGCTTTGTATGCTATGTGCGACTAGAGCTGCACAATTAATCGATTTTTAATCAAAATCACATTTTGAACTAATGCAATTAGCTAATCGCAGAGGCTGCAATTAATCGTGTAGCTTGTAACTCTGTCCCAATAGCTAAGCTTGTCACATCTAGGATTTTTATATTCATGTCTTCCTTCTTGTGTGAACCTCACCTAACAGGAGTGCTATGCTTCTTATGCACTGGACATGCTCATCAATCAGAAGCAGCACAACTAGACAAAATGGGAATACTGAATCGAAGCTTGCCTTTCAAAACAAATCAAATCGCAATTGCGGTATCCATCAAAAAAAAAAAATCACAATTAGATATTTTCTCCAAACTGCAACCCTATGTGTGTCTTGGCTAAAAAGTGTCAATGGACGTACATTTCGGTATTCTACATGCAATATGACTGTGCCTTAGTATGCTTTGTGCAACCTGGGTCCTACATGCAACCTGGAAAAGATGGGGATGTACAAATGATTGCTGCAACCTTGGAGCTCTGGAACGATCTATTTTAGGGATGTTCAAGGGGAAGATTCCACAAAAAACCAATACTCTCACATCAGTTCTATGCCTGCCAAGCCAATAAAATGTTGATTTTTTTACAAGGTAACAAGACATTGTTTGTGAGCGCATTTTGCTGGCTGCAGCAGAGTATACTCTTAACCGGGCTTGTGGGCTCCATTCTCCACTGAACAATAGCAAAGGGAGAAATGGGAGAGTGAGGTGTGTCAGATAACAACGCCCATTGTGGGGGATAAACATCATCCTCTTAGACTCATTCACAGAGGAGAGGGGAGATTTGCTCTCTTCCGCAAACAATGAGATATGCCCACGCACAAGTAATACACACAATAAACAATATACACAATTACATAAGTCCAAAAGAAAAGTATGCACACACGGATACACACTACTGGCCACATAAATAACAGGAACTTTGAGAATAACTGCACATAACACACACACACACACACACACAACATGTACTGTATACACACACACAAACAGGTATACGCACACATACTGTACAAAAGCACAAAGATGCACACATGTGGCTGTGGAAATATTGATGCACACAAACTCATACACACAGCTGTGAGCCACAGCCATGGGCATAATATTTTCCGTGTGAAAAGCATGGGCTCCAGATTGTCTCCATCACGCTGACGAGGGGCCCCAGATTAAAGCAAATGAGAGCAGACAGGCAGACCAACGTTTACCACACCGAGATGTGACACGGCCGCGGAATTACAGAGAGAGAGAGAGTGGAGAATTAATGAGCAGAGCCTCCGCCTCAGTCACGTACGATTTATCAATTAGAGTTCACTCAGGGGACTTTAAGGATGGGGAGAGGCCCCGCATAACACTGGCGCATTTGCAGCTTTGACAGTACGCAAGCAAGCAAGCCAGTGAGTGAGGGAACGAACATAGAGAGTGAGTGAGGAGGAGAACGAACGAACGAATGAGCCAACGAGCAAACAGCGCACGGTAAACAGCCTGGGGGTGGTCGCCGCCAACTCCGCCGGATGCATAAATAAATCGAATGCCAGCAGGGAGCAGACTGACAAACGCGGGACATTCTCTCACCCTGCCACTGCCTGTTGATTTGCCATAATAATGACTTTCGCTGTGACTAATGTCCCTAATGTCGCCTATTTGGCTGAGGCCAAGTTCTGCAGGATGCAAAGCAACAGACAAGGGAAGGCAGGAGAATTAAAGAGCATGTTCATCCTTCACTGAGCAAGAGTTTCTCATTTCTGGGCCTAAAGATTCACCAGGTCCACTTCAGTATGTCTGAATCGATATCAACCTATTTTACATGTTTCATTTCATCTACCAAGGATGCAGGGGGGGGGGGGCAGTGTTACACAGTTGGGTCTTTTCACTGCATTGAGTCAGAGTCTAACTTTGATTTCCAACGTACATAGGAATTTGTCCATATAAATATGTCCAGGTCGTGAAATACTCCTTTTTAAGTGCAGTCTCGGCCTTATCACAAACAAGATTCCAAGATTCACAACCTGGACATATTTATGAAGCTTGTATTCACCAAGATGGCCTTACATTCTGCATGGGGATAAAGTTTTGTAGAGTGGAAAAAAGTTTAAAACGTTGAGAAACCATTACATTTCTCAGCAATACACCGGTTCATCCCCAGATGTAGTCACTTTTGCTGATAGCAAGAGTATCAAGTCTGGGAAGTTATAATGACACAGTCGTGAAAAGAACCTCAGAAAAAAAATGACACTTTTGAGGCAGAGGCACCAAGCCAGAATTCCATGCCGAGCACACATCTCCTCACAGTGTTCTCTGCTCACTCTCCTGAGACATGCGCGAGCTGTTCGCAGACCTCCCACTGTGCCATCACCCATTTCAACAGTCAAATAAATAAATAACGTTATAAATAAAAAATAACTTCAGGAGATATATCTTTTCTGGCAGCTGGCAGCAGGTATTACCGCAGCTAAGCGCATGAGATCGCTCTGCATTTCACGCCTTCGCTCGTTTCAGCAGGGGGGTGAGGTGGCGAACTCTAGCACAGCGGTGGGTTCTTCGATTACTTTCTGATAAAGAATCATCCCCGCAGGAATTTGTAATGGTTGATGACACAGTAGGGGTGTCATGCTGACATTCCTCTGAGAACATAGCATGCTGGTGGTTACGCTAGCTGGTCTCCAGGGCTCCTATGGAAAACACTGGGCCATCCATGTGTGTGACTGGAAGAAAATGGCTGGCAGCAAAACAGCCTGAGGCTGTTAGTGATATAAGTTATAGGCAATAACGTAAACTGTGCCAGGTGTGTTACACTTGGTACGAATACGATATCTACCACTCATACAGAAACTGAGAGAGAGAGAGAAACGAGAATCTTGTTAGTTGGAGCTATATATTTTTTAAACGCAACATCAACACAAGAACATTTGTTCACTATCACACATGGCACATACCCCTCAAACCAAAAAACCAAACCATGACAGCTTGAAATATTTATTCTGCTTTTGAAAAGACACTGCAAAGTGTATGCTGATTAAACTGTGCTAATGAGCCCGTGTTACTTAGCGATATAGTATAAACCCATCTGATTGACACACATTCAGAGGACACAGTGGCGCAGATTGAATGCAAATATTTGCTCTGGGTCAACAAATCTCTTGTGCAGGCATGCCAGATATTGAAATTGCACGCAGCCGGTTGCTCCGATAACACCAGGGAGTGTCACCATTTAGTGCAAGCTTTTACTGGCATGCGGTACAAAGCTGCAGTGCTCTGGCAGATCAAAGCACCTGATTTGATCCATTATTTCACTGTGGGAACAGCGAGAATGTTAACACCGCCAGATCAGTCTGACCACTGAGACATGTTCACATACGCTCTGCAGAGTGCTAACGCAAGTCCTTGTAAATGTCCAGTGTTTCCTGGAATGAGGTGCCACCTTTGAATCGGAGAGGGAGTTTATTTGTCTATACAGGTTGAAGGGCACACATGCGACAGGCTACCCTGAACACACACACACACACACACACACACACACACACACACACACATTAACATTCACACACACCTTACACTCACACAAACATTCACACTCAGCCCCTTGGTTCCCAGTCTCAACTCATGTAGATCCTCCATTTTGTTTCGGAAGGTGAAAAGGACGGCGGTGGTTTGTGTTGCATCCGCATGAAACAGTCTTGTCACACTTCACAGTGTCTGGCTACAGCCTCCCCATGCAGCCTGGCTGAGGGGCTGGGGGAGCAAAAAACACAGAGCCTGTTTAACACAACTCCAGTCTCACACACACATAGAACTGCAACAACCTTCTACACACACACACACACAGAAAGAGAGAGAGAGAGAGAGAGAGAGAGAGAGAGAGAGAGAGAGATGCATCAATCCCCGTTACATTCCACTCATGACTTGAAGTAAAATAATGGTGTCTGTCAGTTGGCAAATGTCAGGCAATTCCCTGCACTGCTCAGGCTAGGGGGCCATCAAAACCCATTGTGCTCCCGGAACGAATAACTAATACAATTCTAAATACAGTCCCATGTTAGTCTGAAAGCACAAGCAATTCCATTCCTTTTGACTAGAAAATGAGTTCCCACCACCATTCTTTATAGTGTCATTAAAGTAGTAGTATTAACGTTTTTTCCCATTGAGTGAGAAAGCAAAGGGTGCACAGGGGGCGGGGGTGAGTAAAGAAGAAAGATGCATGTCATATTTGCTTCCATCTATTTATTTTCTCCATTCTGCAGTGATTGTCTTGAGCTGTCATTAGCCCACTCGGCACACTCTGGTGAGTGATGGGCGCTTTGGACCACAGCCTCACGAAGCCCTCAGGCACGGGGGGGAAGTTGTGTCAGGAAAGCGTGTGCGAAAGTGTGAGGGAGATATGAATGTCGCTGGTGAGAATGGAAAGAAGACGATAGCAGACACACACACACACACACACACACACACACACACACACAAAACACACACACACACACACACACACACACACACACACACACAAAAAACACACACACAAAACACATACACACACACACACACACACGCTCTGGTGATGGTACATGGCCCTAGAGTAGTGATAACAACATTTCGTACCCAAGATAAAGTTGGATAACACACGTTTCACCATACTGAAAGGACCTTTGAGTAAAGCCCAATTGCTAAAAATAAACATAACAGTCCCGGCATCTACAGAGAGGCTTTTACAGAATATTCCGGAAGGTGAGCCCCTCTCGACTCTCGAGTTAGCACCTCCTGACTCAGCTCAGTGGAGGATAATGCTGATTCTATCTGGCCCCTGGGCATGGGTGTTCAGGTGTGAAGTGGAAGCCCTTTGATACAGCCATGCTCAAACATATACTGCAGAGCTGGATGAAGCTCTTAGTCCTGGCTGGGTTGGGGTGGACGGCCGTCCAGGTTGTCTCCGCCTGTCTGCTCTCATCCGCGCGCTCGCTCTACTTTTCTGAGGTCTCTTTAGAAGCGCTGCCACTTTTTTATGCTCATGCTTTTACCACGTGTTTTCACCACTCAAGTCAGTGATACAGTCACACACAATTCTACATGTTATATAAAGAGGTATGTTTAATCCACTCACCGAGGAACATTACCTGATAATATCTGACAGGAAGGCACTTTCAATAGTCCTGAGTGGACGACTGGAAATCCTTGGCAATCTGGGACAATGACATCTACTGTAGAGCCAAGGTAATAATACCATTTTCCACTTGTAGTGGGTGCTGTATTTATGGCAATGTAGGCAATTGCATAGTAGCTGTAAAATCCATTGAAGTCTTTTTTCAATTGTTTTACGCTTTTAATCTTCATATTTTGCAGATTTGCTCCGGATTAAATCTTTCGACAAAATGCAACTGCATATGTCATCTTTAATAAGTAAGCCTGACAAAAGTTGCCCTAGTTTCTCAGTAGCAGCCATTACTCACCACTTTGCAGCTCTACATCACATTAGACATGGGTCAATTTAAGATTGCAGCTCTTCAGATAATGAGCAGCATTTCCTCTGTGCACAGCCACAATTGGGCAGTGACAAATACAATCATCTGTGGCCATTTTTTCTAAGCCAAGTACACATCTCGTCGAGTGACCTGATTGTTCCTGTTTGTGTACAAGCACGGCATGTCATCGAGCGCCGAGCCGCTCCCGAACATTGACGACGCACGCACACGCGCATAGCCTTTTTGTCACGCTTTCGATCGCGAGGAAATGTGGCGATCCATAAGCCTTAAGACTGACCCATTATGGCTATTGGGTGCAGCGGGAGCTGCGGAGCCGGCCGATCGATGCGCGGCAGAGCGGAGGTGCACTCCGTCAGCCAGCAGCTTAGGACTGCGGTCTGGCCACAAACAAGCGGTGGGCTGGGTGGAGAGGGGGGTATATGAAGGTGGCTGTTGCAGCCAGGCCGCTCGCTTCGGCTACGTCCCCCCACTCCAACTTCACGCTCCCTCCCTCCACCCACCCACTCAATTCTCAGACTGGCATGTCAGAATGAGGCAATTATTGCTTTTTTTCTTGTCATCTGTTTTTTTTCTCCCATGGTGTGTGTGTGTGTGTGTGTGTGTGTGTGGGGGAGGGCGTCGGGTGCAGGGATTGCTGAAGCGATAACCTTACCATGCCAGCGCTGTGATCTGCAATTATGATAATGATTAGGGCAATTAGCTTTGCTCCTGCACAGGGTTAATTAACAGGTGATCAAACAGAAACTGAGGTGAGTCACTGAGGTGTGTGGGTGGTGTGTATATGTGTGTGTGTGTGTGTGTGTGTGTGTGTGTGTGTGTGTGTTGTGTGTGTTGCTGTGTGACGCCAATAAGGGTCAGCGAGGTGAGCTGGCGTCTAGCTCCAGCGGGAGCGAATCAATTGAAATAAACACCTAACGACTGAGGACTGTGGGGTATGGGGGTAAGGGTCAACGAGGTCAAGCGGAATGAGGAGAGGAAGGGGAATTCATCTCAAAACAGGAGAACAGGCAACAACATGAGTTGATCTAATCCCACACACACACACACACACACACACACACACACACACACACACACACAGACACACATACACACACACAGATGGGGAAATAAAACAGCTCTGCCTCTATCTCAACCAGATGACTGCCATACCTCCCTATATCTACCACTCTGTGGAGCTTGTCTTCTCCAAAACATTCAAATCTGCCAGTTCTAGATTCCATGAGACAGAGAGGGTTGATGAAGAGAGAAGTGGAACACTTGTTTGGTCTTCAGCTCAGGGCACAGGGGGCAGCCTTCTGCTTGTCTGACTCAGCCTGGAGCCTGGTGCTAGTCAAGGGTTTGCCCCTTGGAGTGCCAGCTCAGACCATACACACACACATGCACATCTGAGGGTACTAGTGATGCGACTTTAATTAATTGTGTGTGTTAGTGTGTAATTAATTGTGTGTGTGTTCAGCTGTGTGTCAACACACATGCCACACAGGCCCAGAGGGTGAATTGTTGTTGAATTGACAATTGAATTGAAATTGTTTTGTTGTTGTTGTGTGTGTGTATGTGTGTGTGTGTGTGTGTGTGTGTGTGTGAATGGATTGTCTGTGTCTGTGTGAATGGATTTTTTTTTTAACATTAACCATGAAAAAAGCTCCCAGGGTCAGTTATTTAATTCCTCCCATATTATAATGAGGCTCGCTTCTGCATCATGGAGGAAGCTTTGCAGGGATGCTGACAGAGAGAGAGAGAGAGAGAGAGAGAGAGAGAGAGAGAGAGAGAGAGAGAGCAGACAGCCAGGGGGACACAGCACAGCCACACCACACCACAGCAGAGCCACCGACAGTTGTCAACTCAGCTACAGCCCGCCTGACACGCATACTAATGCCCTTTATGACTGGGGGAGAGAGTGAAGGACAGAGCAGCCTGGGTCCAGGTACTGCAAGTGTAGGTGTGTGTGTGTGTGTGTGTGTGTGTGTGAAGGGGGTGTATGAGAGAGAGAAACACAGAAAGAAAACTAAGAAAGAAAGAAAGAAAGAAAAGAAGGAAAGAAAGAAAGAAGGTGTTTGTGGTATATTAATGTGTCAGTGCAAAGGGAAGGACAATGTGTGTGTGTGTGTGTGTGTGTGTGTGTGTGTGTGTGTGTGTGTGTGTGTATCTGACATTCACTATTGCCATACTGTATTCCTAGGAGAGGCGAGGCCAGGGAAGTTGGCAGAGCCCTGCAGCTGTTAGCGGTGAATGCTGCTGTGGCCTGCAGACAGCCATGTTGTTTTTTGCCTTTACTGAGGCACTAGTGGGAGAAAAACAAGTATCAGGGAACTCATAAAGTTCAAACAAAGGCCCGCAGAGATATTTCTGCCCAGGCAAACAAAGTCAGGAACAAAACAGTAACAGCCTACAGCACTCAAAGTTTCCAGCCATTCGTAGAGAAATATGCATAGTTCTGCGATAGCTGTTGTATATTCCTGGGTGTTAGATGTTCTGGTGAAGACTTTGTTGGGTGGTGACTGCAGTGATTTCACAGGTGAGCTGGACTCAATCCACTGTCCCTCACCTGTGTGGAGTTTAATTTGCAGTCCCTGTGTGTTCAGCCAGGATTCACGGTAGTCGGGCTGAGAGTCTAATCCGCAAATACAGATGGATTTATCCCTTTTACGGTTAAATTTCTGTTGCCTGAGCTGAACTGTACTCAGTATTAAAGGATTCAGAGCTTGGAAATGAGCAATCCTTTGCCACTGGGAAGCAGCTTTTTTAAGTAGACCACACTTAATTTTAGGCAATAAAAGGCTAGCGAGATACTATTACAGGTAGCACCTGTGGGCGAAGCCCATCAGAGAATCGTTTGTAAGGTCTATCCTGCTGTTTTAATCAACACACGCGCAAAAAAGCACAACAGGATGCAAAATGGCCTCATTAAGAGTGTTTAAATACAGTTAGAGGGACAGGTTCCAGCTAATTCTCAGACGGGAAGCCCTTGATTTGTCAGCAAGCGAAGGCAGTGCAGTGCAATGCGAGAATGTGAAAAGAGAGTCAAGCTTGTGTGCATGTGGGAACAAGGGAACGTGTGATTGGTAGCAGTTGCTCTTTTCAACATTGGAGTGTTTGATCTGTGGCATGAAACACTGCTGGTCCATTAGGTGGGAACTGAGGTACACAAGCCCAAGTGCGCAAGCCCCATCTGACAGTTGGGTCGTAAGCACTAACAAAGAAAGAGCGTGACAGAGAGAAATGCGGAGAGAGGGGAAGTGGGGAAGAGATGAAGAAAGACGAGAAGAGAGGAAGAACAGAGTTGGGAAATGAGAGGGAGTGAGATACAGAGGAGAGAAGCAAACAAATGACAGAATATCTGTGTAAACAGACACAAAAAACATGGAGGGCCACCAACTGGCGGTGAGGCCAGATCGCTTGGGAATGCCAGCAGAGTCAACACAGAGAGGGCCTGAGCTGTGGAGATCCTGGCATACACGTTGATCTAGGGATGTACGCAAACAGCTTTCTATACAATGTGTATGCGTGGGTGCATGCGTGCATGGGTGCGTGCGCACACGTGTGTGTGTGTGTGTGTGTGCGTGTGTGTGTGTGTGTGTGTGTGTGTGTGTGTGCTCCCAGAACTTGCTCAAGTAAACTCCTCCTTGGTCTCTTGAATAAAATCAAGATTACTCACACTTCAATTATTTCTTTGTTTGTTTTAATATGTCTCTTCAAACAGGGCTGGCAATTGCTGACAT
This sequence comes from Alosa alosa, assembly GCF_017589495.1. NCBI lineage: Eukaryota > Metazoa > Chordata > Actinopteri > Clupeiformes > Clupeidae > Alosa > Alosa alosa. The sequence continues at coordinate 23,185,111 of NC_063204.1, forward strand.
GTTTGTGGCTTTCCAGACGTGGCGTGATAAATGATAAATGTGGTTCAGAGAGCAAAAAAAATAGACCATTTTAGTTCATTTCATCAGCTTTGTAACCTTACTTGACTTACCACATGTTGAATAAAAAAACTATGTAGTATGAGGTCTGACAATGGAGAAGGGGGACTGACAGTGATTTACATTTTCTTGCTTTGACTCTCAGGGTTGTCATTGCCCTGATCTAGCCTGGCTAACGTCAGACCTCATCTCATTGAGATGGGGTCTGGGAACTAGACATTAATTTTCTCGTATTTGAAACGTGGTTTACGAATGCCCAGAGAATTGATTGGGCGCTACGAATGTCTATTAAATGTCTGTACATACTGTAGCTCATAACGGCTTTGGTGTGTCGTCATCGTCTTGCTGCCCTCCCTCCGTTCTGTGATTGGTTCCTTCGTTGAGGTGAAAACGAAGTCCATAGAATCCAGGCTGCCCAGCAGCGTGAATAAAATTGTGCGAGTAAGGCATTATGGGAAAACCCAGGCTAGCCCTGAGCAGGTTTATAAATCCATCTTTTAACAAGATGATGATCGGCAACAGATCATCAGGCCCTGGAAATGAATAAAAATGTGACAGCCAAGCACAGGATGAACCTCTGGCAGGACAAAATGGCTGCCTGAGCGGGCTCCTGATAATTAAATATTAGGATGCAAGGAGACCCCTCTAATGAACCCCATTTCAAAATTGTGAGTTGTCTGTGAATTTTGGTTTGCACAGCTGAGCACTGGGTTTCTATCAACTAACACACAGTTCCTCAAGAAAGCTCTCAATGGCCTTAGTGGACAGGGAAAGCATGCCAGCTAATCTGAATCGATGAGAATTGATAAACATTAATAGAAATCTTTAACTTCAGCTGAGCACAGAGCCCACACAAGTTTAAAAAGTGTTTGGACCGTTTATGCCGGCTTAAATCAAATCAGCCCTCCCTTTTCTCCCTTTGTTATTTTTGCTCTCCACCCCCACCGCTTTTCTCCTTTTGTGTGCCCCCAATATTTGTCTCAGTTCAGATATCCTTTTGGTGTCTTTGTTGTAGTGAAAGAGTTTTCCAGAAGAGGGGGATGTGTGTTTGGATGTGCTTAATCGATTGGCTCATGAACTTAAGGGGTGAAAAAGTGTGTGCATGACTGTGTGTGTGTGTGTGTGTGTGTGTGTGTGTGTGTGTAGGTGAGAGAAGGGGGAGCTACACAGACTACAGAAAAGGCAGGTTTGGCAGGGCCACCTATCAGTGAGAGCCAAGAGTGAAAGGCAAGCTGAGTAGCAGAATGCCACTGCACTTCTATCGTTACTCTGCGAGAGAGACAGAGCTTGGCATGCGGGCCAACCTCCCAGGAGCATTAAGAATTGAAAAGTCTCTTTCCCGCCGTTATCCATCAGCCTTCATTCCAGCCTGCACGCCTGTCCTGGCCGGCTCCGGAAATAAATTGCCACCATGGAAACAATACATACTGTCGGACACGCTCCACTACTGGCTCGAAATGAAATGCCCACAGTGTCGTGAGGGCTCGGGGTGGAGGGTGGCAAAGCAAAGTCTGGTACCTCAAGCACTACAGTGGAGGTTAGCTGGGTTAATTCATAGAAGCTCACTGCTTGCATTTCCAAATAAAATGCTCTGTCATACACATACACATGTATATGTATATATATATATCAATCCCAAAATACACCATCTGACCTTGCTCTGAGCAACATCTAGATCATGTGCTCTACTTGTCCATCACTTGTCCATTTCTCACCTTGCAGCTGGACGTGCAAGATATTAAACATGGCATACTGTATGTCCGTGGGCTAGATTTAGAGAGGTGCACCTTTGTGATGTATTATTGATACTTACAGTACAAGACAACACTAGAAGTCCTCATACATACAATGAAAAAACATTGTATCTTCAATAACTATTGGGTGAAAGTATGAAAAGCTGAGGTGGGAAACAGACATCAAGTTTGACATGTCCGCTGTGAGGTGGGGATTCTTGTCTGTGTGTTAACCTAATTTGGGCTCATTTGTTTTGTTTTGCAGTGTTTCCTTAGCAACGACAAGAGTGTGCCAAAACTGAATTAGAATGGTCCTTTTCCCACCCAGCCACCTGTTACGGTTGATAAAATCAGATAAATCACGTTAGCACTCTCCCTGAGAGCAAAAACTGCATGCAGTCTGATGGATATCACGAAAACTACGGTGGACAACAAAAGCGCGTGGGCATTTTTCACCACCTTTTCATTTCCCCAGCACCAGCGCTGTAAAGGACAAATCAGCAGAGTATTGGAAGAAAGAGAAAAAATGGCTGATAGCAGAAATAACATTTGTCACGGTGATGGGCATCAGGTGCAACAGTGTGCAGCAGGGGCTGAGGAGGGGAGAGGTGTAGCTGGGAGGAAGAAGAAAGACTTTTTAACGAGTGCACAATGCCAAGAAGCCTTCTACCGTGGAGGCCATTTTGTTTCCTTCGTCTTTTTTCCCCCATTTGATACAAAATAAACTAACAGCAACAACGGCTGTAATGAACTATGTGAATCCTGGGGGGGAAGAAAAGCTGTCTTCTCACATAAACACAAATAAACAAACAGAAATTGTTTGTGTGTATGTGTGTGTGTGTGTGAGAGAGAGAGAGGGAGAGAGAGAGAAAGAGAATGAGAGAGAGAGAGAAAGAGAGAGAGAGCAGTGTGAGTCATGTCCTGTCCCTTGCACATTAGTCACAGAGGAGTGACTCCGGGAAGGAAATCAGGGCTCTGTGACAGCACATCAGCACCCAAAAGCACCAGTTTATTCTCCCCTCTCACAGGCTCCTCATAGACCTGGTTAAATTGCATCAGGCTGTATGATGTGTTAGAGAGGGGGACAGAGAAAATCGGTCCCAAGCAGAACAAATGGCAAACTGGTCTCCCTTCTTTCCCTGTTGTGAAGGGTGCGACCAAATAGAAGTGGTGACAGAGAGAGATAAAGATACCAGAGAGAGAGAGAGAGAGTGGAAGGGAAAAGGAAAGCAAGAGGGAAGAGCAATAGTAAGAGCTACAGTCAGACCTATATAATATATACAGTCAAAGAGATAGAGAGAAGGGCTAAGTGTGTGTGTGTGTGTGTGTGTGTGTGGCAGAGAGTAAGGCATGATAGAATGAGACAGACCAGTGAGACAGAGACAGCAGACACAGAGAAGCTGAAAGGCCACTCTGGAGAGGGGCCCGGGCCTAGTTAGAAACAGCGGCGTGTTTTGTGGAGAGGGCTGAAGGAACAGTGCTGGAGTGATCTGGTGGCAGAGACTAGAGGATGGAGAGACTGGGCATTGGGAGATTGGGGGGGGGGGGGGGGGGGGGTAATCAGCGGTGATGGATATGGCTGGCGGGAACAGCTAATGAGGCCCTGAGGCGACAATGCCCACCACAGAGCTCCCTCTCTCTCTCTGTGTGTATGTGTGTGTGTGTGTGTGTGTGTGTGTGTGTGTGTGTGTGTGTGTGTGTGTGAAGGTTCCAACATTGAAGCCTGAGCTACTGAAAAACAAAAAGAGGTCCAGCTTGTGTGTGTGTATATGTGTGTATATATGTGTGTGTGTGTGAGTGTGTAGCCTGTAGAACAGGGGTCCAGCAATGTAGTCTGTTCTAATGATAAACTAAAAAACAAAGAAAACAAAGAAAGACAGAAAGAAAGAAGGAGTATGTGCTATATTAATGTGTCAGTGCAAAGGGAAGGATAATGTGTGTGTGTGTGTGTGTGTGTGTGTAGGTGTTTGTAATGTGGCCAGAATTGTTTCTATCTAATGACCTTCCTAATTCAATCTAAATCACACAAAGAGAAACACATACACACGGACACACACGCAGACACGCTTGCTGAAGAAAATCAGACAGGCTTTGCAACAAGCTTCAGTGTGTCTCCCATTGATTTGGAATAGTCCAAGGCCTTAGAATTGGCTCCCACACTTGTCCCTGAAACAAGGCAGCGGCTGTGGAGCGCCCCTAACTTGTACACATGCACACACACACACACACAATCTCTGTGGGTCACCCCAGCGCCAGAGTATTCACATTGCGTACAGTGGGATGTGCACCATGGACACGGAGGGCCCTGTATTGACAGGAGGTGAGAGTGTGGGGGAATGGGTGGTATGAGTAAATAAATATCACTCACAGTCACAATACTTGGTCAAGCTAAGATGGAGAAAAATAACTTGCTGAATCAAACACATAGATTGCTTTCTTATAGCACATTCACACACAAGCACACGCACACGGACACGCACACACACGCACACACACACGCACACACACACACACACACACACACACACACACACGCACACACACACACACACATACACAGTCATGCACACACTTCTTCACCCCTTACAGCTGCAGTTGGCAAGTCTGACAGACTGATGGGACTTAGCCAAAATTTTGAATGTTTACAACTCTCATGCCCCTCCCCCACTACCACCGACCACCCTCTCATCGATTTTTTGCTCGTCAGTACGCACCAGACTGCACCAGACTGTGATTGACAGTCAGATCTCACACAGCCCTGCTCTGATTGGACCAGAAGAACCGGGAGCTGTGGAATTTTGAAAAACAAATAAAAGGCTCTAGGTGGAGGTAGAAGTGCGGGATTTTTTCTAAAACCGTCTGATTTATGTTGTTCTGTTGGAGCATAGTGTCGGTTTCAGTGAATATGATAAAAAAAATCTTGCCAACTGCAGCTTTAAGTTCATGAGCCAGTCGATTAAGCACATCCAAACACATATCCCCTTCTTCTGGAAAACTCTTTCACTACAACAAAGACACCACAAGGATGAGATATCTGAACTGAGGGGGGGCACACAAAGGGAGAATAGCAAGGGGGGGGGGGAGAGATGGAGAGCAAAAAAAACTAAGGGAGAAAAGGGAGGGCTGATTTGATTTAAGCCGGCGTAAACTGTCCAAGCAGGACCGATGTGACCACTCCTCCCTCCCTCCTCTCCTCCGTCTCCGCGCACCTCATCTGTCACTCCTCCTCTCCGGTGCGCCCTACAAAGACAGCCTGGCCATGACGGTGCAGGACGTGCCACGCTCGGACTGCTGCTGTCAAACTCAATAGAGGCGGTGATGGGGGGGCGAGAAAGTAGCGATGCACCTGTCTCTTTCTGAGGGTGTGTGTGTTTGTTGTGTGTTGACAGTTTTTTGGATAACTTTTTCTTGTGCGTGTTTGAATCATATAATATGCAAGCAATTGTATGCTGTACAGGTGTTTTTATACCAGCTAATTAGTCCATTATACAAACGCATGCTGGCAACACAGATACAGCACAAACTGAGCATCACAAAATGTGGGTTCAGCCTTCATCACCCCATATATTGCCTATTCTCTCTCTCTTGCCAACTTTTCAAAACCAACACTAAAAACTAAAAAAAGGTCCATTCTTCTAGTTCATCTTGAAAGCAGCTGTTAGTAGCCAGAGGGACTGGAGATCCGTGAGCTGGAACAGGGCTGGGGGTGAGCTGAGGTAGGGGCTATTGGGCATGCTAACACTGGCCATCTGACTGGCAACAAACACCCTCAAACAGAGACAGGAGAGGGATGTGATGTGATGTGATGTGAGCATACAAAGAGAGGGAAAGTGAGCATTAACAAACATCTAATGTAACTTCAAGGATACAAGAAAGGCACAGAAAGACGGAGGAGAAGCATTGGATGGATAGAAAAACAAAGACGGGGAAATGCATTTATAAACTGCTTAGCAAGGGCCTGGGAGAGGCCAGGTTAACATGCTTGGATGTAGTTTGAAATAGCCCTGTAACACCACACACACACACACACACACACACACACACACACACACACACACACACACACACACACACACACACACACACACCTCTCTCCCTTTATTTATTTCATCCCGACTGACTGCTTGCCTAAGTCTTGTGGTCTCTCTTAAGGCTTATCTCAAGACTGGGGCTTCATTGACTCTTCAAAGAAGGCATTTCTTCACTGAGGCGTCTGAAGCTATTATGCTGAGTCATAGAAACAAAAAGCCTGTCTGGCTGCTGTTTGAAGGTCAAAGACATTTGATTGGGAAGTCAAGGGGAAAAAGAAAATCCAAACAAACTCAATATTTCACAGAACCTTAACATTTCAGCCCGCCATCTACTAACAGATGCTATGCCAGACTAGAGGCTATGTGGGCCTGGGAGGAGACGATTACTGACCACAGGAAGTGGCAATTTAAAGCTGACCAGATCCTCAAAATGGCCCAGAAAGACAGTTCTTAATATGCTTGGGGAGGAAAAGAACACTGTGACTTTGTTCTGTGCAGAACAGCAGGCTAGTCATTTTCTTTCTGATTCCATGTTCTAAAAGCCCTGCTCTGTCCTGACAGGGTCTCCCTCCCTCTCTCTCCCTCTCCTTTTGAAGTGCTCCCTTCCTGCCTCAGGAAATGTCCTAATATACCCAAGGAGGCTGGGGAGTAAAAACTCATTAAAGACAACGTTAATCAGACAAGGGAAATATATGAACCCTGTACAGCAAGATCCAGACCAAAAAAAAAGCATACAAAAATTTGACTGTCTCTTTTCAACTGACTCCAAACTTAGTTAAGAAACTATAAAAGGATAGTAGATCTTAGTAATGATAGTAGTAAATTGCCATTTGTGAGCAGATGTGGCAAGCACTGATAGCCAGACACAACCCTGGCAAACGGTCACTAAACTCCCTCTCCACACACAACCCAACACAGATAGAGGAAATAGTATCCAGAGAAAAATGGAAGAAAGAGTAAGAAAGAGAGAGATGAAGTTATATGTAATCATTATGGTGATACGAGACGAGTGCACAGGGCTCAGCAAAACCTCTTTGGTAGAGGATTTATACAGTGGCCATGTCTGATGTGCTATCCATTCTTGCCTAGTTTAGATCACTCATTCATCATTCATCAAGGATAATTACCCTTCCACCCCTTTTCTTCTCTGTCATTCTTGACAAAAGGCCAAAACAGATGCACAGAGACAGTGGCAGCCACAATGGGAGACATGGATGCAAATGGACACTGACAAGCACAAGCCATCCAACAAGGAAACAGACACACACAGCCATGGTAAAGGACAGACAGACAGATAGGCATTCCATGCTATTAAACAGAGCTACATTCATATGGAAGCACAGCACTACAACAGAGGCACATCCATATGCACCAACCCAACTGCTTACACACACACACACACACTTAAAGGTTTTTATATTTTATTTTTATGGGGTTACTGCTTGCCTTTGAGAGTTTTAATCCACAAAGAGCGAATTTCAGGAGGGCTCTGTGTCACCTTAATGGAAATACAGTAGAGCTTTCTCTGCATGCGCTACTTAGCGGGTGCGAATCACATATGGTGTATATTTGACAGCATAAAGCCTAGATAATGCAGTTCATGCTGTAGGTGCGTATCGTATAGCCTTCCCTCGTGATATCTCCTCTCATGAAGGCCCGCACAGCCGTAAAACGCCTGGGGCCCACTGGTGGGTCAGGGTCCCGGAGGGACGGCTGTGCGGGCCTTCCATGAGAGGAGATATCACGAGGGAAGGCCATACGATACGCACCTACAGCATGAACTGCATTATCTCGGCTCAAAGCTGGAAGGCTACGAGACAGCCATGGAAAACAGACTTTTAATGCAAACAAACATGTGAGAGATGAATGGGGTCATAGTCATACATAAGAACTAGGTAAGCTGTTTAGTTCCATATGGCTCTCACTTGATGCGTCATTCCTGCCATTTCCCTCACACACTGGAGGTTATAAGGAAATGTCACTGTCATTTCTGACCAAAGAGGCAGGTCAGCAGTGCTTTGGCTTTAGGGGATAATCCAGATCCCGAGTGTGAGAGGATCGGGAGAGCTGAGGAGGGGAAGTGAGGGGAGTGCCGGTGCCACTGCAGAGTAGAATGCCAGTGATGGGTCTGGTGCAGTGCTGATCAGGCCAAGGAGGGGTGGAGACTTCATTAGACACACACACACTTGAACACACACACACACACACACTTGAACACACACACACACACACTTGAACACACACACACACACACACACACACACACACACACACACACACACACATACTCTTACATACAATATATTTGCACATTCACAGTTCACACGCACTCACTCTGTCTTTCTCTTTCACACACACACACAGAGAGTGTGACAGATAGTGTGAGAGAGTGAGAGAGAGATAGAAAGAGAAAGAGAGAGAGAGGTTAAGTATTCCCCTGCAGCTCACTCCCCCCAGCTCGTCTCGGAGTTCCCTAACCAGCTGAAGATTGCTCAGCATGTCGTGTCTGGCCAGGCCAATGTTCTGGGTACTATTAGATTAGGGGCAGCCCCCCCCTCCACCACACACACACACAAAGCACAAAGCTCCATCCCTACCTCTCTTTCTACTTTAACAAAGTGAACGCCTGGCTTTCAAAAAAGAGAAAAAAAAAGAAACCTCGACAGAAGCTCACAGGCACATCCCATCACGGCGCTACACATCAGCAACAAACAAACACGCCGCTCTGCTCCCTGCAGGCTTGGTCAAGGCCTGGACACAAGCTGTTACCTTTGATAGGATTCTTTCAGGCCTCCAAAACAGAGCGAAATGGCCTGGGGCCCACTGGTGGGTCAGGGTCCCGGAGGGACGGCTGTGCGGGCCTTCACATGGAAATGTCCGAGGGGAGCATCAGTCACCTGTCTGCTTTCTGTGGCGCTGGGCACATTAGTATGTATGTTTGTGTGTGTGTGTGTGTGTGTGTGTGTGTGTGTGTGTGTGTGTGTGTGTGTGTGTGTGTGTGTGTGTGTGGTGGGGCACATGTGTGTGTGTGTGTGTGTGTGTGTGTGTTTGTTATAGTCTCTTAACATTCCAGATAGGAACCAGCTCCAGAGAAAAAGGAATGAATGATGAAGCGAGAGGGAGGAGGAGCAAGAGGAGTGGCAAAAAAGAAAAAGAAGAAGAGAAAGAAAAGGAAGAAAAACAAGAAAAACAACAACAACAACAGAAAGATCAGTGATCCGTACTCCCGTAATCCGCTGAATTAGTATGCGCACACACATACGTGACTTTCTTTTCTGCTCCACAAAAGTGTTGAGAGGCAGACAACAAAAACCAAAGCCAACGTGCCAACTGAAGTGATTTAATTACATTCTACAGCAGGCACAAAAGTGGAGGGCTGCTATTTTGGCATGTAGAGCAAGAGCTGGGCGTCATTTCATGTCGACAATGTTTTCATACTCACAAGTTGACAGGTGGAATAATTTGAGTACCACCTGCACTATGATAAAAAGGCAACTACATTTGGTGCTGTCTGCCCTTATTCATTTCCTTGTTTGGAATGAGAATGTTGGCTCAACATCTGAATATTTTGTTGACTTTATTTCTCTCACACAAACACTCTCCCACACACAGTCCTACCCACACGTAAAACACACACTTTCATGTTGAATTTAAACTTTTTTTTTTCTGGCAGTGAAACAACAGTCCATAAAAACGAGAGCACATTAGTAATAGCAACCGTTTCTCTCCTTACAACTCGATACTGAGCTCGATCACGGACACACAAAATGGAGAACGCCGGCGCTGTTCTCCTGCTCAAACACATCGTCCATCATCCTAGCCTCTGACGTCTCTCTGTGAGGGTGCCAACAGTCAAACAAATACAGAAGGAAAAAATCCCTTAATGTCCCCATCGATTTTTAGACTGCTGGGTCAACCGTCACAGCATCCATCACTTTGAGTGTATTACCCTAATGATGAATTACTCAGAGTGTCTCTGATTTGGTATAGATAAAGCTGCTTTCTGCTGGCTGAGCATAGGCTGTGGGGCCATCGAGTGGAAAGTAAAAGATAGCATTATTTCACACTGCATCTGGTCTGGAAGAGTGCTCTTTACTCTTTCATTCTTGTCCTCTGTCTTTGTTTTGAGTGGTGTTTGTTCTTGCATATAACAACAAGGATAGTTTCATTTCACGGATTGAGTGCAGCTTATGAGCTTGTGCCATCTATTTGTCTACTGCTGTGCCCCTATGTGTGTACGCGTAAAAATATGTGTGTGCTCATTTATTAGTGTGTGTATTTGTGTGTGTGTGTGTGTGTGTGTGTGTGTGTGTGTGTGTCATTCAGTGGAATAGAAAAAAAAAAGGACACGCACAGAGAACAGAGGTAACAAAAAGCCATTGCTGGCGTGTAATGAGGTTTTTATAGCGAGCGCGGCCGCACAAACACGAGTCCATTCGCTCTGAAATCAATCGGGGGCCGGGCACGGCGGCGGCCTTGATAAAGTGGAGTCAGTGCATTAGGGGCCTAATTCAGCAGCAGGGCCTCGGACCGGCATGCAGGAGTGAGGAGCGAAGAACAGGGAGGGGGAGGAGGAGGAGGAGGAGTGCTGCTGCTGCTGTAGCCACCCTCATCCACGGCCCGGCACGTGGGGAGAGAAAGAGAAAGAGAAAGAGAGAGAGAGAGAGAGAGAGAGAGATTTCCGTGCAGTTCATATCGCAAATGACTCGCACTCTCTCCCGAAGCACGATGACAGGTAATCAGCGACTCCTGTTGCTCCCTCACGTTCCAGCTCCTTTCTTCTCGCCCCGTCACACAGAAGACGAGCGTTTGCGCTGCATCTCAATGACCCGAACACACACACATGCACACACACACAAAACAGTGTGCACATATGCATGCACACACACACACATGCATGCACACACACACACACACACATACCCCCTCTAAAACACACACATACACAAACAGTCACCATGCACAGATACAAACTTCCTCACTCACACACACACACATACACACACACAGACAGACACACACACACACACTATCTACATTCTTAATCACTCACTGACTCATACACATACACACACACACACACACACACACACCAGACGTGTTCACTGCTGTAGCATTTCATGTCCCGTAGGTGTTCCATCTTAAATTCTGACTGAGCGGGGCCTGTGTACCAACCACCAAACTTGGCCTGAGGACATACTTAATGTCCATTCACCACGAATCTCCAATATGAGATTAGTGCTCTGAGCTTAGAGAGTAATCCTATCAGCTAATTCTTTGACAAAATAAAAGCTTATGGCAAATACTTTGACTATAACCCCCACATTCATATTCATGGAAAAACATTCATTACTACAGGGCCCTGCCAATCATGAGAGATTAGCAACACATCTGCTCACGGCACAGTCCAATGTGCCTCCATCAGTCTATGCATAAGCAAATGAACGGAGATGAAGATCTGTGTGTTATAAGTGTGTGTGTGTGTGTGCGGTGTGTGTGTGTACATGTGTCTGATTGCATGTAACCTATATAACATTATTTAGCTCATTTCTACTCTCAAGCAGAACAAGTGGAGAGCAAGCACCATATTCCTATGGTGCTTAGACCATAACATTTGTAGTTTTATTCATAGAACCCCCAGATAACCAGGTCATTAATTAACTTACTTTTTTTGGTGTATGTACACAGTCAGTTTATCTGTGCAAAGACTGAGATAACCATGCGTTTCCAAATATTCAGTAGCACTCTCTGTGACCCTTGTATGACAGTAGATACAGGGGAAGACATGCTGTAGCTGACACAATGTTTCCTGTTGTCACAGTAGATTTCCTTCAGTAATTCCTAGTCCTCACTTAGCCGTACAACAGATGGAAATGAAACAGTAACCGTGCCCCTGAGCCAGAGGGAAAGCAGGGTGGTACAATCTGTCTGCCGTAATCAGTTGGGCCGACTGGAGGAAACGTAGCTATAATGTGGCTATATAGTGTGTGTGTGTACGCAGACGGCGATGGGTTGACTGAACACTCACGAGTCCCTGATGCATTTTTAAAAAGCCCCTAACAAAACCCCTTTTATTAGGACACAGCCACCTGGGGGAGACCGGCGCGTCTGTCTGAAATCCGATCTTCCGATGGATCATCGGCGGATGCAACCGCCGGGTCTGCGGCATAGGACTCCCCTGCTGCCATTATTTGGTCATAATTGGGCGGTGGTGGAAGGGGCTGGGGGGTCTGGTTGGTTATTGATTTCCAGGCTGGCCGTCAGGGTTGAGGTGACCTTTTGTTTGAGAATAATTGCTCTATTAAAGGGGTTATATAAGCTCCCGCTGGGAATCTCAGACGCCATTATCTCCTAATAAAAAAGGGAGGAAAAAAATCATAGTGACCCAGGCTCTGATATGTGGATGTGCCTCACAACCTTACTGTACTGAATTAGTTCATGAAGAAAGATAGAGAAGGAGAGAGGAGAGATATAGCAGAATGGCCAGTGATACTGAGGAGACAGACAGAGAGAAAGAACGGAGACAGAAAGTGAGGAAGGAAAGGCTAAGATGACAGAGAGAGAGAACATACAGTGAGAGGAAGACAGACAGCCCTTCCATTTTCTGTATCAATAGCAGTGAGTGGTTGAGAGAGTTCCCCTAGTGGCCAGATCACCTGGGGGAGCCGTGCACTTTGGCATCGGCGAGGCTATTACTCAGGTGTGAGGGGGATTGGAGGCAGGGAAGAGCACAATCTGTGTGTGTGTGTGTGTGTGTGTGGGAGGGGGTGTTAGTTGTGTATCAACGCTTCCATTCACAAGGCCGCACACCAGCACCAGGCCATCCATAAAACAGTGCTGGCCAAGGGCCATTGTGGCACATCCATCAGGGTGAGAGAGAAAGAATAGAGAGAGATAACTGTATGTCCTTCAGGGTTCATAAGAAAATGCATCATCTGAGGGAAAAAGGGGGTAACCCTGTTGATAAAAATACACACATTCTCTCACCCTCTCTATCTATCCAAACATCTATCTTTCTGTCTCACTCCTCTATTCTCTTTTCCGGCCCAATTTGGCTGCCTCCCCACTGGGGGCATCTGAGAGAGGGGAGCTTTTAGCACCGCCGCCTTGTGAACTGAGCTCACTCAGAGACAGGAAGTCTGAGAAGGAGGGCTGGGAGTCGGACCAGCCTCAGCGAGCGTCTCTCAGCGGCTCAATAATTAACGGCGAGGGACGGCAAGCGTTTTCCGCCGCAGTCGGGGCCTTTATATATTCTTCATCGCGCCATAAAAGCACCAAGCAAACAAAGGCAGCTCTCGCGCCGGCAGGGGGCAAGTGGGGGAAATATCAGAACGCATCAGTGGAGTGCCATGAAATATTACTGCCGCCATCTCCTCAGATGGCATTTTTCCGGGCAAGCCTGGTCGAGAAACGCCCCCACGGAACAGGAAAATGTTTGTGCCTTAACACTCAGGAAAACAGCTGAATAAATAAAACAATGCGAAACATTGGCACTGGGCTTAAGCTTGGCAGAGTGTAAGATTGCAAGCTGAGTGGTCTTCAAGGGTCACAAAGTTGCTCCAAAATACGGGCCAGCTAGTGCGTTGCACTCAACATGGCCATTACCCTGCGCAGAGCAAATGCCCCCATTTCCCATTCATTACCATTCTTCATTTATGATTTTTTTATTCGACTGGGCTCTTTTCAATTGGCATGCCAGGCTGATTGTGACACCCAAGTCCTTTCAGTGATGGGAGCAGCCTTTTTGAAAGCATATCACTGAATATGTGCCCACCCCACCTCACCAATATAGAGTGGGACAGAGACGTCCATTTGGATTCAGCTGTCACCTACTGAGAGCCAAGGGGAAGCGAAAGGGGATGAGAGTCCAGACTCTAATATGAGTGAGTGAGAGAGAAAGGAAGAGGAAGAGAGATAAAATGGAGAGAGAGAGAAAATGACAAGGAGGAAAGGAGAGAAATGAGAGAGTGAAAAGGGCCAGAATGAATATGAATAACAGAGATTGTATGAAAATACAGACACGTCTAAATACATCATTAATGTTTAATATACTTCATGGTATGCAAGTTTCTTTGTCATTGAACCTGTGCATGGGTCATTTGTGTGTGTGTGTGTGTGTGTGTGTGTGTGTGTGTGTGTGTGTGTTATATGAGATGTTTTTGTATAACTGGTTCATGTTCGTATTAAATACTTCGGCTGAATGTGAATGAGAGTGTGAGTGAGTGAGTAAGTGAGAGAGAGAGAGAGAGAGAGAATAAAGGAAAAAGGTGGTGCATGGATTGCAGAACGGAGGAGAGGGGACATGACAGCCGAGGCCCTTATCAGGGCGAGACACATGCTAATCTACGATGGAGGGTGATGCTGCTGAGAGAGAGGAAGGGAGGAAAACAAGAGAGATGAGGAAGGGGAAAGAAGGACGAAGAGATGGGAGGCACAGAGTGCAGCAGTAGGGAAAGGCGCTTGGCATTTGAATATCACAACGGGATCGGCAACAGTTGTTGTGAATCTCCACACTGCTGGAGGTTGCGTTGCACAGTCAGGAGAGAGAGAGAGAGAGAGTGCGAGAAGGAGAGAGAGAATGAGATAGAGAGAGGGGGGGAGATATGGGGTGAAGAGATAGCAGGAAGTTATTGGCTGTGTTTGTCACTTGGGGTCTAGTCATCACAGTGCTGCTAATACCCGTGTCAAATTAGAGCACTGCTTGTCTGGCCCTCCAGCACAGCAATAGCACTTTATTACCAAAAGCCTGACATTGAGAGGGAACTTTGCCTCTTCCATTTTGCTCTCTCTTCCTTTCTAGCCTTTCCCATTTTTCTTCCTTTCCATCTCTCCCTCTTCTGGTACAAGGCCAGTAATTGGCCCCAAAAATCATGTTCACACATGGCACTAAGTGAGAGTTAAAAGCCTGTTTAAAGTGGGTGAAATTGAAAGCTGGCTGGAAATGTGAAGTGTGTGTGTGTGTGCGTGTGTGTGTGTACAGTACGTGTGTGTACCCATCCATCAATAGCACAAACACGCACATGCACAGCTCTTTCTCTCTGGGTTGCCACACCATCCGGTTGTCTCTCATAAATCAGTCTCAGCGTGCATTGTTCTTTCCCACTGCATGGATTCCCAAGCCCCCTCACCTCACACACACACACACACACACACACACACAGCAGTATATTTACAAGGTGCCAACGCCTCCGATCGCATTTAAACCCCTCAACTGTTTACCCCCAACTGTTCACTTTTTCACCTCGCTGCCCCCCCCCCTCACATATCTCCATCCTCCATTCTCTTCATCTTTCCCTTCCCATGCTGCCAAGTTGTGCAGTAATTCCATAATTCCATAATACCTTGGAGAAAGATTAGGAGGAGCTTCTCTCTCTTTGTTGTCGCGGCGGGTTTCAGGGAGCCAAGGCAGGCGGAGAGATGAAGTCATGGGTGTAATGCCTCTGCTCCCGTCCCCATTCTACAGCATCAAGATGCAGCACACTGAGCAGCTGAGCATTTTGGAGGTATGCCTGCGAGTGTGCCTGCAAGTGAGTCTGTGTAAGCAATTGGGTGCGAATGCCAAGGAAGATTATGGTAACAGACTGCGCCAGAACAAATCACCCTAGTCTTTTCGAACAATTTTAGACCCCTTTTCAGCGTGCTATATCACTTTGGGGTGTCTTGCCCAGGCAGTGAACACTGGCTCACCAGAAAGACCTGTTTTAGCAAGCCAGAAGAGGGGGGAAAAAGGCTGTAATTGCAATTTTACTCTATGAACTCAAAAAAAAAAGTAACAGTAGCAAGCAATGGGAAGATGCCAGCAGCAAGCTCGTAGGAAAATGCCCCCTGTTAGAGTGATCCAAAGGACAGCGGTGTCATAAAAATAAAAATAAAGCAGCTCGTCCGTGACGCCCTTTGTAAAGGTGTCTGTTTCCTTGCTGTGAGCCGCACGTTACCCGGTGAGTAGTGGCCACCTGTGTTGACATAAATCTGGGCCGGGTGATGAAGGGCTTGCTTTTGTCGGCGGCGAAATGGGGGTAGAAACGGAAGAAGTCTCATTTTTCAATCAGCGTGTACAGTAATTCACCTGGATCTGACATCACCAGCCCCCCCAGGTAATCCGCAATGAGATTACACGCTCACGAGTTCATTACTGTGCAGCTCAGGAAAATAATGGCTCAGAGGGAATGTGTGTGCGTGTGTGTGTGTCTGGGGGAGAGAGGAAAATTCATCCGGCTATCCGTCACACTCAAACACAGCTCAATTAGACCCCATTACTGGTCAGGATTGGCGAAAACAGCCCTTTACGACTGGAAGATGCATGGAGCTGGCGCGTCATTGTGGCAAAGTTAAAAGATGAGGTCAGTTACGACTGCATTGAAGCCACCGAAGAGTTTCCAACTATGATGCCTCTTTATGATTTATGAACCTTCTCTGGAGTCTCTTCTTTGGGACAATTTACTAGATCGGTTGCGCTGGCATAAAGTGCAACTGTCTAGCTGTGTAAAATGCCCTCATAAAAATGCTATTACTATTAACTGTGTTTTGTAATAGACCATGTGCAGTCATTATGCTGTTTACAGCCAGGTCAAATTTATAGAATGCTTACTGACTTACTGATTTACAGTTTCATTCATGTGGTGAGACGTTGCAAGAAAAAAAAAGCACTGCAGTGAAGATGTGATAATGTGAACCTACGTGCTGTGATAATGTGAACCTACGTCTAGACCAAAGAATTGCTTCAATGCTTACTACACAAGGACACGACAATAACAACACAAAAATGACATACCAGTCCTTGTTTAATGAGGTTAACACTACAGACTACCCAATAGTTGTATAACCACAAGGTCATTTCAGAGGGAAAACAGCGATACGTGCCGTGAAACAGACAATCATGTGAGGAGACCCAGAACTCACCACTGGACCTTCAGATAAGTACAAACCACAGGGTCTGGACACCTCCCTAGCGGGGGGCGGATGCAGGCTAAAGATCAGCGCTGCTAGCATATTGGGGTTGGGGGAGCTAGCGGCACTGGGCGAAATGATGCTGTTCAAAAATACAGAGCGGTAGGATGAAACAGCGCAGCAGGGGTCTGACACCGTCTCCTGTAGCCAAGAGCAGGGGCTGCCAAACCTGAGCTTTGATGAGGCTGTGAGCCAAAGGCAGAGACGCGGTCTGCAGAAAGGTTGGTCTGCCCGCCAGAGTTGCAACTGCAACACACATGCTCAGACACACACACACACACACTCCCACACACAAACACATATATACTTGTGTAGGAATGCACTCACACATGTAAAAGAATGACTTTGGTGGTCAATCAAATTCAGTAAGTTTAATCATACACTTGTTCTTGTTCGATTCCCTTTTTCCACACACACCATTTCTCACACACACACCTATTCTCTCTCTCTCACACACACATACACACACTCACTCACACACACATATTATCTCTCTCTCTCCCTCTCTCTCTCACACATACACCTATTCCCGCTCTCTCTCTCTCTCTCTCTCACACACACACACACACACACACACTCTCTCTTCTCTCTCTCTCTCTCTCTCTCACACACACTCTCTCTCACACACACAAGTATTGCATCAGCTGCTCTCTCATTGCTCTAATCACCCAAGGACTCGTTAAACCCTCCAGGCTGTCGATTCAGAGCCATTGAGATACAGCGAGCACCACAGAGTTATAGCGGCCATAACAATAACACTAAAGGGGTGAAAGCTTTAACTGCTCTAAGGCCCTTCCACCTTGGCTTTAAGAGGGACACGCACATCTCAATGGCATGTTAATGCCTTCATTTTAGCCAGTGTTAGTAGAGCCTCACCACTATTCATGAACTTGCTAAACCATGATATTCATTTTAAGATTAAACTTCCAAGTGTTCAGGTGCTGTATCAGGACTGACTTCCACCCCAAACCTATACGATTATAAAATAAAAATGTCTTTCTCAGTGTTTAGGGATTTCTACTCGACAAAAGACTAGACTGGACTAGAGAGAACCAATAAACACCTCATTAAGTGGTTACAGCAGGAGATATTCCACAGACTGCTGAGAGACAATTGCATTCATTAAAGACCAATTAAAGATCAATTAAAGTGACTAAGAAATCACAAATTAACTCAAGATCGCATATGCAGGGAAACATCACATGCATCACATTGAACAGTTCAATGAATCTACAGTTATTCCCTGGGGTAGTGTACACTCTAAAAAATGCTGGGTTATTTTCTCAACCCAAACGTTGGGTTGAAATTGTTGGGTCATTGTGTGGGGTTGTTTTTACTCATGTTGGGTTATTTTCTGTAACCCAGCTTGTTGGGTTAACAGTTTAGGACAGCGCCCCTCCTCTTCCCCACCTGACGTGAGTACACTACCCAGCACCAGGGTAACTTTAACACAGCTGCATAGTTATTTGAGAGTTCGGGGGAAATCGTTATTCTTTCAACCGTCCATGGTCCAGCAGCTGTCAACATGCAATGGAAATCAGACGATTTTGGAAGATATGTGTCTGCTTTTAACTTTTTTTTTTATTCAGACGGATTTTAAAAGTCCACCCAGAGATAACCTTCGTGATATGGATTTGCCTGCCAATTTCGTTCAGCCTCAAGCTGGTTAAGAATTGTGTCATTCAAGCCCGCTAACATTAGCTAACATTAACTTACAGTTAATGCTCATGTTAAATCTACACAAAGACAGACTCTTAAAAACATAGTTCTGTGTTCACTAGGTATGAACTGCTGAACAGAAACAAAACAATCTTTTACAACGAACTAAAATGTCCATATCAACAGCTGGCTAGGTTAACGTTAGCAGACAGTTGGTATGCTAGAAGCTAATTAAATATGCTTCGTGGTAGTGCAGCATGTGTGTCAGCTAATGTATAGTCGAAGTAGTCTCTTCACACGTAGCCTACGGTAATCATCATGCCAAACAACATATTAATTAATTTAGGGTAGCATCATATTATAGCCATGTAACTTACTGAGTGGTTTTTGGTGGTAACATTAACGTTACACACAACTTGGATTTAACCAACTGAATGTGTTAACATGAGCTAGCTAACGGTATCACTGCCACCAGAGTCCTGCACGGGTCCAATTTTTTAAATCCGCACCCACCCGTACCCGTCATGTTTAAAACCGCATCCGACCCGTTTTCCGACACCAGAGCTAGTTAAAATCCGTACCCGACCCGACCCCAGAGTATCTGCACATTTTTTAAGTGCAAATTTAAAGACTTTTAAGACCTTTTCAAGACATCTAAATGGAAAAAATAAGACTAGGCTATACCACACCAAAAAAAAGATAAACATGACAACACTTTATGCAATGTTTTTTTACTAACTTTAACACCTATCCCATTTTGGATGTCTACAGAAGTTACCAAATATATTTTTTTGAGGAAATAAAATGAATTGTGTGTGAATCACCTTCACAGCTATAAATGGCCAATTTTAGGGTCTAGGTTGCTTTTGAAGCTGACTGTACATATCTGGTTGTGCTACTGGCTGAGGCTGACTGTTCTTCACCTGTGTCTGTAGTAGCCTAGGCTACTTGCCAAAGACATGTGTACTGGACTGGATTCTCTTTAATATTTCTTTTCAAATGTAGACTAAAGCTATTTAAATATTTTAATAGGCCTATTTTATATACTTTACTATGTGCATCTATTGTGCCGTATGCAGCACAGCAGATCAAAGTTAATCCAGTAGGCTACTTTACATTTTGCATACATTCTGTTGTATCTAAACCAACCAAAGCTTGACTGAAACATTGTAAAACCATTGGCTTGTTTTAAAAAAAAAGTATGGGAAAAGTGAAATCCCCTATTAATTAAGGACAGGTCCTCCTTGCATATTATTTTTATTAGAATATTATTTCTGCTGAAAAAACTGCTATGTGGTTTGCAAAGTACTGGGAAAGGCTGACAAGCAAGCCTATTCACTTCCCTGTTGGGTAGGCTAGGCCAGCAACACACGCTGGAGAGATGCAAACAGATGAACTTTACATGTATTTCCTCCTGATTGCGAAAACTTTCTTTTTCTGTCAGTCCGTGTTTTCTTCATAAATTGTGCAGCAAATTATCAGACAAGTGAAAGAAGCACCCGGCATAATTTGACCAGCAGTCTCCACTTCCATGGTTTATGAAACAATATGTTGCTAAGGGATTGACATCATTTTCACTAAAGCAGTTCTTTTAGAGTGCATTACGCCTTTGGTCAAGCCTGGGCTTGAGGAGGCTTTGGTGTTGAAGATGTTGACTGGAAGTTGTTTCGTGGGGAAAAAACATTTGGCTTATTGGTTGATATGGGTGTGTGTGACTGTGACACTAATAAGCAGAGAATGACATTGACCATTTTCTCTATCATCGGGGAGAAATGATATTTCGCCCGCTCAATTAGAGGCACTCAGCGGCAGTTCAACCTAAGCAGGGGGTGTAGTGATAAAATAAGAGGTGGGTACACTATCAGTTCTGTGATCACAATAAGGTGGACTGCGCCATGCAGTAGTGGGTTTTTAAAAAAGGCATTCAGAACATGTTTGATGAAGGTGGAGGGCAGACGCACAATATTGTCCAGGTGCAATGTAGGCTATAAATGCCAGATAATTGCAGATTAACAATAAACAGTAATGCTAATCTGAGGTACCTGTCTAGTTTTATTCCATAAATATATTGTTTTTATAGCCGTTATTGGCATGCACGATCAAGAACTTCCATGTACGCTTGTGGCTGTTGACATGAATAAAACATGTTCTGAATGCCTTTTTTAAAAACCCACTACCGCAGTCCACCTTACCGTGATCACAGAATTACTATTAGGCCTACACTCTGCTTAGGTTGAGCTGCTGCTGAGTGCCTCACATTGAGCACAATGACATCTGATTTCTGCTGAAAGGCCTGCACTTGAAAAGTGACATAGCAACAGGAGATTAAAAGAAATAGTCATGCCACTCTCTGCTTATTACCATCACAATCACACACACCCATCAACCAATAAGCCAATTATTTTCCCCCTCTGCAGGGGCAAAAATAATAAACAATTTAACGTGATACACACGTTAAAAACACCTTCACTTTGCAACCACTACACTTCCTCCAAATAGAAAACCGGATTTCTGAATACTGTGTCATGGCGACGCGCATTGTTGGCTGGAGAATATCGTGGATAGTCTCTCCCTCTTTCTCTTTCTTTGTGTGTGTGTGTGTGTGTGTGTGTGTTTGTTGTGTGTGCACATGCGTGTGCATGTCCCTAGTGGGTCCTTCCAACACTGCAAACACACAGCTTCTAAACAGTGATGAATCCATAAAACATTCATTGTTGAAATCTGCCATGCCTGGCTAATGGGCTGTCACACCAGCTGCCATCGGAAAATGACTCTCCATAAACCTTTAATAGGAGTCAGGACACTGGGATTTTCATTTTGGTGTTGTGGCAACTGCGACTGCTAGCCATGCCATACCATAGCCACTTACTGTACAGTCCTTACAATGCAAAATGTTCAAACTGGGCTAACAGCATGGCTTTGTTATGTATGCAATTACACTGTTGCATTGTTGCCTAGCAACAGACAATTGTCTTGGAACAATGGCTTTATTTTGTAGGCTACAGTTGTTGTAAAATACGTCTAATAGTACAGGACAAATAACATGACAGCTGTTTTGATCTGTAGCAAAAGCCTTTGCTTTATATAATACATCAAAATGAGCATCAACTAGTGGATCCTCTTCAGAGTGGAAGTTGTTTTCATGAAACACTATATATTCTCATGAGCATATTTTGCGTTCACAAGCCACTGAATTCTCGACGCACAGCTGAATCATCCTGTTATCCTTCATGTAAAAATCTAAGGGGAGGGAATTTACATTTAAATTTAGTCTGAAGATGCAAGAGGGGAGATCAGAGCAACTCCCACAGAAGTTTGCTGACTACTTAACATCAATTCACTCTGTGCATTCAAACTACCCTGTCCCTAAACTAAAAGATTTATGGTTCTTCCCCCGTTGAACACCTAGGAAGGCTGGATGTTTAATAGGACTAGCATTAGCGTGTTAGCACTCTGATCCTCTTAACCCACTTCAGTGCGATTTGTACGCCTCTGAGCCCTAGGAACACTGGAACAACAGCCAGGCCCAATTTCCCTTCCAAGTGTACAAGCAATTACTGTGCTTATCGCAGCCTGCGACTAGTGTTCTTTCACCCACCTACTCTCCGCCTCTTTCCTCGCCCTAGCTCTGATCCCCGCTGTCTCTCCCCCTCTCTTTTTCACTCCTGCTCTCCATCACGTTCTCTCTCTCTCTCTCTCTCTCTCTCGGAGCCCATCCTGTCCCTTGCTAGTTAATGTGCCTGATATGAGAGTTGAGGGGGAGACAGTGAGCGAGAGAGCGAGAGGTAGGAGGCGAGCGGGACCTAAAGTGAAAGTAAGAGCTGGGCAAAATGGAAGAGAGAGGACGGAGTGAAATGCTGCGCAGAAATGACTACGACCATCATCTGAACTGCAGATGCTCAATTAGAGGCTGGTGAGTGTGTATGTGTGTGTGCGTGTGTGTGTGTGTGTGTGTGGGGGGTTATGGGTGCCGGCCAGCCACTTAGACTCCCTACACTCCCCAAGTCCATTAATAACAACCAGGGGACTAAAGCATCTATCACCATCATGTCTTTCTCAATTACCATTCTCAAATCCAAATAGGTTTTACTGGCATGAATCACTAAAATATTACCCCAAAAGCACCCAAGAGGTGGTGATAGTAACAGTACTGACATATTTTTCTTGTTTTCTGTTTCAGATTCTTTGAGGTTTATTTCAAATGTATTCCAAAGCCAAATCAGTGTGTAATGGAATGGTATGGTAATGAGAGAGAGAAGGGGAAGAGGGGCAGATGAAGGAGTAGCGTATCATCGTTCCTCTTACAGCGCCGTGTTTGATTAGAGCCTCGCCTGCACTCACATCAACCCAAAATAACACTGAATCACAGTCACATTCAGGGGCATGTGACATGCATACCCACACACACACACACAGACGCACACAGACGCATAGCCACACACACACACACACACACACACACACACACACACACACACACACACACGACAGACAGATAGACACATACACAGACACCTACACAAACAAATATAGAAACACACCATAGTGCAGTGTGAATCAACTGAATAAATCAGGTAAACTCAACAGAGGAGAAAGAATACAGCTCATACATTTCATCTTTTGATATTAAACTTCAAGATGAGTGAATGTGGCTGTTGCATTTACCATAAAGGAAGGCATGTCGCTGTTTTAATAAGCTATGGAGCAGGCTGAAAAACTAGCCAAGACTAATAACGTTAAAGTTAACCCAAAGCCTATGCGCATTATGATGCTAGGGTTAGAAACATTTTCCATTTCAGTGTTTCCAGACTGTCTTTACAAAGTGAGTGAGTCTAGTGGAAAAGCACAGGAAAGAGACTAAAAACATGTCTTTCTATCTGAAAGGAGGTGCCGACCTTCCCTTAATTAGCCAAGTGTTCCACACTTCGTCTGACCGCCAAGGCACTGCTGAGACACGCTTGCCCTTCAGATAAAACATAACACAGACGTGCACGAAGCCTAGCAGAGACAGTGATTAGCGATGTCAGATCACATTGGCATTTTGATACCTGGCATACAGCATGTGTGTGTGTGTGTGTGTGTGTGGTGTGTGTGTGTGTGTGTGGTGGTGGTGGGGGTAGGGTAGAGAGAGTAGAGAATGGAGGTTTTGGAGCAGTGTAACAGGAGAGGCTTGGCAGCACCAGGCGCTGCCAGGGTCAATTGCATAGGCACTATAGGGCACTAGGTGGAAATAGAGGAATTCTGGGTATGGACAATAACCATGATGCATTGCACCCCTGGCTCCATTCCCATCTATTGCCTCATCACCAGGGCCGAACCAGATGGCTCAATTGATCATAATTACAAAGGGCTCAGACTGGCGCCACACACACACACACATACCATGTGCTCAGCATCAAGGCCCACTCACCCTCAACACTCCCTCACTTTTATCAGAAGAAATAACAGGGCCCTGCCCATTCTCATCTCTGAAATGACTCACTCTATCGCTCCATCTTTGTTTCTCTCTTTCTTGTGCTTTCTGCTCTCTCTCCCTCTCTCTCTCACATCCTCTCTCTTGCTTTCTATCTTTCACAGGCTCTTATCACACCCATTAAAGTGGCCTACTGCTGAGCGAGTCTAAAGACAGAGAATTATCTGAGACGTGGACTGTTGGCAATAACTGCTGTGACTGTTTCTGTGTCAGCCGGGCAAGACAAGCGATCAGCTGAAAAACCACTATTGCCACTCAACGCCTCCTGCCTGTCGCCTCCAAACCATGACACAGAGAGAGAGTGAGATAGAAAGAAAGAGAGAGAGATTGAAGGGTAAGATGTGTTACTGGCTCCATTCGACCAGATGAAAGCTCTGCTATGGTGAAAATGTACATGTACCTGCAAACGGCAGCTCAAGACCTTGACACATGGCACTGGGGAAACCCTGGCAACTGACAACTGAATCCACAAGCCAAAAGGCACCTCTACCACATCACCCAATCAGTCCTGCCATACTAAGCCAGAGCAGCGGATAATACTTTCACTGATATCAATGGTTATTGATCACTCAATGTTATTAGTAGAAATACCAGCACCTTAAGGAATTGATCACCGAGTATACAGTATATTGAAAATACAAATACTTATCTTCATAATGATATGGCCTTAACTTTAGGAAATAAAGAAGAGTGAATCAGATCTAGCATTGCTCTGAGACTCTTCTTAACACCTTAACACATGGGAGGTGCCGGCTCACTGCATATGTCCCAATAAGTGTGACGCAGCCACAGCCTCTCCAGCGACATATGGACTTGAATGCCGTGCAGGCTCCAGACAGGTACAGGCTCCCTCTAGAGACGCAGTGGTGTGCTGGCGCTCTCATGTCTCCACCCCACTGGGCAGACCGTCTGTTCGCTAGAGGGCCGAGCTCAAAAGGCCCTCCAACCACCCGCCGAGTCGCCGCCGCATGGGTCCCCGAGCTCAAAACGCGTGGCACGCTGCCCACCACCACTGGACAGGCCACGCCCAGGACCTGTCGTGTTAGTCATGCAGGAACCCAAATGTGGCAGCGGAGGTGCAGGATTTTTCGAGATGGTTAGAGGCGTGGAAAAACAGCTCTGTGACAAGCTTGACAAGTAGCTCACAGGGGTTTGAAAATCCCAGTGAAAGGTGGCTCAGGGAGAGCAAGCTTCTTACATTTGCTGTGCCTATTTATCATATCATGCCTGTTGCTTACATTACCTTAGACACCAAGGATGAATTTGAAAGAGTTTGACGTACCAAAAACAGCAGCCTATTACCATATTCTAAAATTTCAATACAACATATGGCCTTCTCAGCATTAAGTTAATTGCATGGCCAGTGACAGCAGCTCTTTGCCACCTGAGATTGCTTCTGGGAGGCTTAAGCAGTATGGAAATAACACTTCTACTGATGCCCGATATATTTTTGGAGCAGAATTAAATTATGAAAACACTGCCTTAATTAACATCTGCTTAAGACACCATCTATGCCTCTGTTCATCAAGGCAGCAGAGAGGTTGATCTTCTGTGTGTGTGTGTGTGTGTGTGTGTGTGTGTGTGAGAGTGAGAGAGATGTGAAAGACTGCACTCATGTGTGGGTAGTGTGAAAGTGAAGGTTCACAAGTTGTGCTCTTAGCCTTAAACATTATGGAGCTCCACAGTATTCACAGTATGGGGAAAATCCTCCTGTCATCATCTCTATTATATAGCACTATTGGATTATTACATTCATTTGGCATAGAACTTGGGCACTGGCTGCCTGATGGTTACCATTTGTCCGTTGAGCGATGGCTATAATGACAGTTTTGTGCATTAGCTGTGAACAAACCGGGGAGTGAGATCTCTCATATGCTATTCAGTCAGACAGATAGATGGAGCGAGACAGAGAAACATTGCCGCTTTTACAGCCCCCAAACATCAGTTAGTGTCACCGAGGTAATGGTTTGTGTGTACGTGTGTTTATTTGTGTGTGTGCGTGCGTGTGTGTGTGTGACAGCATCTAGGATGCTATATGATGTGATGTTATGTGATGAGGCACAGGCACGTCTGACTCAGAAGCTGGCGAATACATTGGGCAACTTTGAACTGTCTCATTCATGTGTGTCCTTTCCACACACATGAAGGCAGACATGCAATTATCAGAGCACTGTGAACTCATGTAACACATGCACACATCCGCATCCACTAGATTGTGGTTGTATGTGTGTTAACACAATGTGTAGATAACATGATTATTTCATGCAGCATACATAGAGTATTATACTAAATTGGTTGAATACATATCTATGTGTGGTCTCTGTGTGCATATGCACAAGTGCATGTGTCGTCCCTGTGTGTTTGCTTGTTTGTTCTGTTTGATTACTGCAGTACATTTACTGCAAGCACGCTGTTCTAATGGTATCCTATAGAGGTACTGCATTAGCTCAGATAGGATAACATAAACAAAGGATGTGCCCCTGGTAGGTGTGAATGGGAACACACAAGTGTCTATGAATGGGAAAACAGCCAAATGGGTATATTTGTCACTCTACTCTCGCCTTCTGTCCTGCAGCGCGTCGCAGAGACCATGGTGACTAGAAGTAATGTGTGTTAGGAGTGCTTTTATGGCTGTGGTCATGCCTGTTTGTGTGAGGGAGGGTGTGTGGCATGTGTGCGCACACACACGCACACACATTCATGCCTCAATGGTTGAAGGCCACATAGCAGGAGGTGGCCCTCTTTCCATCTAACCTTTCCTGTCATCTCACAGATGAGTAAAGCAGAGAGGATGAGAGAGGGAAGAGGAGAGAGAAAAGAGGGAAATAACAGAAATAGAGAAAGGACAGTGGATGAAATGAAAGAAAAGGACAGGACAGGAAAAGGAGAAAAGAGAAGATGAGAGGAGGAATGAGAGGGATCAGGAGAGGAGAGGTGAGCAGCGGTCATACAGAGCAACAACACACTCTATCAGTACGTATGCCCCCTGTTCAAAAGACCCCGAGCCCTTGGTCGGTTGAGCCACAGGTACAATGCGTGCTCTCTGAGACAGGAGCATCAGATCCAGTGTGCCCCTGTTTCCGTTCACGCGCCCTAAAGCATTTCACTCTCCTCATTCTCCGTCTGTGTCTGTGGTCACCTTGACATACTGTGAGAAAGGATTCGTCATAGCTATTTTTGAGTCTGCTGAAATTACTGAGGGTACCTTTCTTGAAGAACAGTGCGTGTGTGTGTGTGTGTGTGTGTGTGTGTGTGTGTGTGTGTACACTTTTCCCATCAGGATATTGGAACGATCATACTTTCACAGGCATCGGCATTAGGTCATTCAGAGACCATTACATGTTAACGTGCAAGCAACCTTTCTAAAGCCTGTTCCATTATTGTGTTGAATAGCTGGTCTATTCAACAGAGGTGCACTGCACAACCAGTCATGGACTTACACACAAGCACATATTCAAAGTAAAGGTGTTTAAGTCGTGATTCACTCGGATCTTTCACCCGTGTCTTTAAATTAACCCATGAGTCGCGAGTCTCTAGTATCATTAACTCGGATCAGTTGAGTCCTACTACAATTCAATCTAAAAACGATAAACAGCGCCACACACAAACCTCATTAACATCCTAGCTAGCCTCCTAGCCCTAGCCATCGTAGCTGCCAAAAATGTAACAATTTCGTAGGCAACCACAACTCCACAAATTAACTCAAGCCACTGAGTGAGCAGGCAGTCCGAGATAACTGGTTAACTTCCCGCAGAGCCGGAAACATTGCAGACTCACAGACCATGAGACTCAGATTGGAGCGGCTGAGTAGCAATCCGGGTTAGTCGGATCAGCCGGCCGGTTAGGCTACGTTGGGTACGAGTCAGTCGAATCAGCCGGCTACGTTGTCATGAGTGGATCTGCGAGAGCGAGTAGCTCCTCCTCGAGGTGAAAAGCAATTCCACAACAAAAGCCATTTTTCCACTTCTGAAATAACATTCAATGTTCTGCATGTAGCCTAGACATAATTAGATTTGGTGTATAGATGTAGCATATTAAAATGCAATTAGGTCGTGCAGACAGTCCGAACTGCACGCTCATGGAGCTGCTTGAGTAGGCTACCTGAGTCAGTCGGGTCACCCGGGCGGGCCGGTTACGTTATCTTGTTATGAGTGCGAGTCAGCCGAATTAGCCGGCTACGTTGTCATGAGTGGATCTTTAGAGGAGCGAGTAACTCCTCGTCAAGGTGAAAAGCAAATCCACAACAAAAGCCATGCTTTCACTTCTGAAATAACATATGTTCTGCACGCATAGCCTACTTTAAAATGCAATTAGGTCGCGAAGACAGTCCGAAACATTGCAAGCTTTGTATGGAGAGTAGGCTAGCCTACCTGGGTCAGTCGGATCAGCCAGGCGGGCCGGTTACGTTGTTGTTATGAGTGCGAGTCAGCCGAATCAGCCGGCTACGTTGTCATGAGTGGATCTTTAGAGGAGGGAGTAACTCCTCGTCAAGGTTCAAAGGTAGGCTAGCCTACCTGGGTTAGTTTGATCAGCCGGACGGTTAGGTTATGTTGTTATGAGTGCGAGTCAGTCAATCAGCCCGGCTACGTTGTCATGAGTGGGATCTGCGAGAGCGGTAGCTCCTCCTCGAGGTGAAAAAAGCAATTCCACAACAAAAGCCATTTTTTCCACTTCTGAAATAACATTCAATGTTCTGCATGTAGCCTAGACATAATTAGATTTGGTGTATAGATGTAGCATATTAAAATGCAATTAGGTCGTGCAGACAGTCTGAACTGCACGCTCATGGAGCTGCTTGAGTAGGCTACCTGAGTCAGTCCGGGTCACCCGGGCGTGGGCTGGTTAATGTTATCTTCTTGTTATGAGGCGAGTCAGCCGAATTAGCTGGCTACGTTGTCATGAGTGGATCTTTAGGGAGGGAGTAGTACCCGCGTCAGGTGAAAAGCAAATCCACAACAAAAAAGCCATGCTTTCACTTCTGAAATAACATATGTTCTGCACGTTGTCATGAGTGGATCTTTAGAGGAGGGAGTAACTCCTCGTCAAGGTTCAAAGAAAATCCACAACAAAAGCCATGCGTTCACTTCTGAAATAACATATATTCTGCACGCATAGCCTACTTTAAAATGCAATTAGGTCGCGAAAACAGTCCGAAATATTGCAAGCTCTGTATGGAGAGTAGGCTAGCCTACCTGGGTCGTTTGGATCAGCCGGGCGGACCGGTTACGTTATGTTGTTATGAGTGCGAGTAGCCTAGTTTCTACTCGTGTCAAGGTGATAATAATAATAGGCCTAATGAGAATAGTAGTAGTACTAGTAGTAATAATAATAATAATAATAATAACAATAATAATAATTTATTCACTGCAGGGCATGTCTACGTTCCTGTAGGCTATCTATGTCTACATTGAAAGTCAATTGCTTAGGCTAGGTTAAGACATTAAATAAACAGTCTGGCTCAAACTGCTTTCTTTCCCGTGAGTGGGTGGAGGTTTTGATGCTATTATATTAGGCTATTTTATATTATATTATATTATATTATATTATATTATATTATATTATATTAGGCTACCTAACAGTATAGCCATGATTAATAGTAATATTAGTTGCCTAGTATTAGCAGCCTATAATACTTATTAGAATAGATTCCTAGAAGCCTACTATTAGTAGTAGTGGTAATAAACATTGTAGCAGAGTAGCATTAGACCTAGGCAAACTTTTCTATTGTTAACAAAACAACAACAAATAATTAATTATTATAATATAGGCTACCCTCTCTGTCAATAAGATCAAAGTTTCTGAACATGAGCACCAAAAAGATGAACAATGTGTGGATGCACTTTGACCAGGAGAGCAAAACTCTAAAGGCTAAATGCAAGTGCTGCAAAAACCTGGTTTCAAATCATGGAGGATCCACATCCAACATGAGAAGGCACTTAACGAAATGAAGCACCCCACGGCACTGCTTGAACGTAGGACTGAATTTCTTTGCGATTTAGCAATACTGACTCAAGTGACTCAAGTGACTCGTTCAACCCGGATCAGTTTAGTGAGTGACTCAGAATAACCCGGATCCTTAAAAGGAATCGAGTTTGACAGGCCTAATTCAAAGTGTATTCTCTCTCTCACACACACACACACACTTCTATAAGCCACTTGAGTGTCTGCTTGTCATGTGACAATGACCGAAGTATATACACACACACACACACACACACACAGACAGACAGACAGACAGACACTCACACACACACACCATCATATTGCCTGTGGCTGTGAGAGGTCCTGCCTCTTCTCTGTAAAAAAGGCATTCAGAAAACTCTGATAAATAATGTGCACTGCATTCTTCCCAAAGGCACCATGAGGTCAATGACACGTGATTTAAAAAAAAAGTTTCTTTTTTTTAAACTGAGTCTTTCTCTCTCTCTCAGTTTAATTCAAGAAAGCTTTATTGGCCTGAACGTTACAGTAACATCTCTCTCTCTCTCTCTCTCTCTCTCACACACACACCCTCATTAACACTACAATCTCGATGCGCAAAACACTTCAACTGGAGACATCTGCTGCTTGACTGCTCAGTAAATAATACTGGTCATCAATGAGCAACAGACCAAACTGTTATTCGAGCCAATTTAACACGGCGCCGACCTCAGGGGCAAAACAAAGTTGCACAGACGGCGTTGAGTACCGGAGATAATATCAATCACAAGTGTTCTGTGACCCGTTAGACTTATGAGCATTTCCGCTTCGCTATTCAATTGACTGCAGTAAGCGAGGGGGGTCGAAATGTTTGCTAACAATTAGTTTCAGCTTGACAGATAAAGCTTATATCACCAATGTACACGCATTCGTCATGAGTAAAAACAATGTCCTGAGGATATATTCTCGGCCATTACGCATTGTGATAAATGATTGTTTTATGTGTAGCCTACCCCACAACCCACATTGAACTTGTATGTATTGGAAGCAAAGAAACGCAATAACACCCGCAGGTTCTTGTGCCAGGAAGTCGACCGCATCCACTGCTGCTACCATACAAACAAAACGCATGCGAATGACATTGATGAGGATTCACAACTGTGGGCTCATGTGAAGATGCCTGAGGTGTAATTCAACTTCAGGCGACATGGGGCGCATTCTATGAAAAAATACAAATATGTTGCAAGAGTCGGACACATACAATAGTATCTGACTTTCAGACGTATGGTATAATGAGTGACAGTGCAGATGCTTACTATCTGTCATTAAGGAAATCAAACGACGGCTGTAACTCAGAAAGGCGCGGAATCAAACAGGCGAATAAGCCTCCCAAATGACTTCAGAACCTACCGGGTCTTGCTGTTGGGCTGCGTTGGGCTCCTTCGCCGTAGTCATGATCAGCTACAGCTCGAGCCCGATGCCGTGTAACCAAAGAAAATCTTCTGTTTAGCAAAGGTGATCGGTGCTTGCAAAGTGCAAACGACGGCGACAGCCAGTCACTTTGGATCGCCTAGGATGCCGGTGGCCGCCGGAAGGATGGGAAAAGAGAGCCCGAGACCAACAAAAATCCCCGCGTAAAATAGAAAATCTGGGAACACGCTAAGGTGATGCTTGCACTTGGTAAATGAGACGGAAACGCGGAGGGACGGTAGGCGTGAGACGATCACTAACACATACACCAGAGAGAGAGAGAGAGAGAGAGAGAGAGAGAAGGGAAACGAGTGGGTGAATGCAGTCTTTTCTGCAGCTCCAGAGTAAGCAGTTGATATCACCATAGCACAAGGTAACTGTGTGAAGCAAAGATATATATCTCCCACCTTTATACACAAACTGTTTCGCTATGATGATGTGATGATGACACAAAATATATGTACCGAATTATTCCATCTATGTGGACTTGTCCTGCGGCGTACTGAAAAGGTAAAACTTTGTCAATCGTAGATCTCATTACATTTTCAAAAATAACTCAATGAAAACAAAACACATAATCACACGCCCATGGCTGAAATAGCTTTCGCCACCGGATGATTCGATTTCATTTAAACTGTCCTTTCAATTATTTTAGTATCCGATAGAAATGTGAAGGTTCCCTACTTTAGCATCTAACTTGTATGTGCTATAATGATGGAAGAAATCACATTTTCTCTTTTAATGATTGAATGAATTGTCTAGCCACAGTTAAACACAGAAAACTCTGGGGACTAATGCATAGGCTACTCTATGCTCATAAGCGAATGTGGCGCAGGGGAAAACAGGTGTTTTTAATCATTCAAAAGATAGATGATTATGGAGTTGATTAAAAGAGTTGATGGTGAGGTACTGAATAAGAAACGGACCGCGTTTGTCGAAAATTGTGAAACACATGCAAACTTGTGTAAATATGCACCTAAGCTACCCAGATATCGAACAGCAGGGGATATCCATTTTATGGCCCTTTTAAGTGATGATGATTTACTGTAGTGGTGATTTACTTTCTGATCAGCAATGTCATCAGCAGGCGTCTTTACAATGGGGCATTTTCAAATGTTAATTACACCCCATGTTCAGTTATTTTTTTCTATGCATAGATTTAGCCATTAAAAGGTCAGGTTATGCTCTCCCGTTATGTTTCTCTTCGCGCTTTACATTTCCTGCACGGAACACATTCCTCGCGAATGCTGCGGAAATACCACATCGTAGTGCTGAGGTCAGGTGGCTCGGTGTGTGAATAGCGCGCCGATGTCCTTTAAACACGAAGCCTAATTGTAGGCTAACTTCGTTTGTAATTTGCAGAACTGGCTGTTATATTCTTCATAAACATCCCAGTCGCGCCCAAGTCTATGCATGCCATTGCAAACAATGGGTGATGGGTGATTAATACGTGTGCCGTGGTTTAGCATCTGACTGGCAAATGAAAAAGAAACAGTGTACTGTTAATATTTTAGCTACTGTGGTGAACAGAGGGGCAAAGGGGCATAGCAAGGTGTAGATATAAGAAAGGAAGTGGGGTTGATGCTTCAGGCACTCTTGCTATGCTGTCTCTCAGAATGTCCATACACATTGTTAACACACACCTGTCAACACAGACAACTCACGTACACCTCAAGTTCCATTTCAGCAATAACGGAGTAATTGCTCTAATAAGAGTGGTTTTGTGCTATTCTACTTTGACTCTTCAAACATGTACAGAAACGCACGCAAGCACGCCGAGCATAACCGAGAGGAGCCCCTGATTAGAGCACTCTGAGGCAAACACGTAGATTTTGAAAAGGTTGCCAAGCGCAAAGCTGACAAATCAGGTGCAGCAAAGAATCACAACATAGGACATACGGGAATCTGCCTGATTCTCATTTTGGCAATAGGTCAGACTCTAATTAAGTTTGGTGAGCATGAAGGAGCATTGCACACAGAATAACACACACACACACACACACACACACACACACACACACATAGGCTACACATTGTGCAACACTAATTATATGAGTCACCCTGTGAAGGACTCATTAAAGAGTAATTGTACCCTAATCAATAAGCAGGTGGGCAGTGTTGTTTGTGATATAAAGTAATATTGATTTGACACATCTGATAATTGTGTAATTATGAGACGTAATTATAATGGGCACATACATTTGAGTACTCAACCATACACACACACACAAACAAACACACATACACATTTACC